>NC_142609.1:32252511-32434161 GCF_041222555.1 Hakea prostrata
TCTTTTGCGGTTCTCTTGATCAAATCCAGTAATTTCTACTATCGGGTGGGATCTTTATTGGGATTAATTAGTTTGACGGGCTAAATACGTTAAAGTGCAAATGATTGGATGAGAATGTGGAGACGTCATCTACAAACTTTAAGTTCTAACTAAACTCTATATTTCTCCATCCCCAACGACGTAGCAAAACTTAGGTAATGTCTACTTTTACATAGGAGTCAAGTTCCCCTCAATGAAAAGTTTGAGACATGAAATAAAAACTTTTAGAAATTTAAACATGTATAGAAATAGTAAAAGTATTGGGAAAATATAGGCATAAAAAAAAAAACTTACCAACATATATGTGAGCTACAAGATCGAGTATAGTGTTGAAATTTGACAATTCGAAGGCAAACACCATTATGCAACCCTAGGAATGATCATATCATAATCCCATGAGGTAAAAACAAGTTTGTTTTAGAAGAATCTTTTTACTAACAAAGCAGATTAATATAAAATAAGGTAAGGTCTTCATACACTGGAGCCTCAATAAGCATTACTAATAGGAAGATCATTGGCCCTTCGTCATTCTCTGGAAGGGTCTCCACCCATATGGAAGCAAGGCAAGATTCTTGTATGAGCTCGATTAATGGGGGATGCAAAGACATTCGTGATGTTTCAGATTAGCATAAATGTCATATGCTGCATTAAATGCAGATCGTGAGCATATAATAACACTGCGAGAAAACTGTTGTCTTAGACATAGAGAGTATTTTGTATAGTTACATTGGGTACTTTGTTCTTTGTATAGTTCTTATTACTTCGAAGAATGTTTGATAAAGTGTTAGTGTCACGATCAAATTGCATCCTTAACTTCTCAAGATTCTTATAGAATAATTACCCATTGACTTCTGCCGATAATATATTACAACTTGTGGCACTCATTATCGATCAAATAATAGGATATTCCTTCTACTATGTGAACGCAAAACATCACAATCTTTTTAAACTTAAATACATGTAAATTAGAAAGATAGGAAGGAAAAAAAATACATGTATTCTGCTAATTAGTAATTTATTTTTGGGGGTAGAATTAATAATTAAGTTCATGAGACTTTTCCTTGACTATGATGATTAGCTTTGTACAAATTAAGGGATATATATATATATAGAGAGAGAGAGAGAGTTTTATAGGGTTTTGATTGAATTATATGTATAGGACAAAACCTTATATGCGTGGGGATTAGGATTTAGAGTTTGCTTATATATAGTCTTTGTATAGAAAGCCCTGAGCACAAGCAAAAGGGAATGCATTGTGAAGTTGGTTTAAAGTTCATTTAGGGAATAATACAAATTTTTTATTAGAATGAAAAGTATCACTTGCATTATGTGCATTTTTTTGCTTACATTCTATCTCCAACCGTTTGCTTTGGCTCTTGAGATTTCAGTTTTTGAGCTCAGGAACTTTGTAATCCATTTAGCAATTTAGAGGGTTGATTAAAAAAAATCCCCCTTTTCTATTTGTTGGTTTAACAAAATTTTCTCTATATATAAAATCAAACCATCCAACCATGGAACAAGCCTGGCTCATTCTTCTCTTATTCAATTTCACCATGACGCGTATCATATTGTTGCTTGAACTTCTTATAGCAGCATACTTCAGTGTAAGAAAAAAAAACTATGCCTTTTCCCATGATACGTTTCTTTTCAATGTTGTTACTTGTTCTTGTTTTATTTTTATGTTCTGATTATTATTTGTTTCCATCCCCATGAAAATCATAGAATTCTCGAGCAGAAAATGCATTCTCACAATATTGGGAAGAACATATTGATGTTTCATACCTTCCATCTTGGTTAGTTGCAAAGGCTTCTCCATTAAGTTCCAATCAGACAACAATGTTCATGAAACTTATAGATGAAAACAAGATCAGTTCCCACTTGTGTTCATTTTGTAAGCAGGCTAATATTGTTTGTTCTACAAACATACTAGAAAAGAAGACAATATATGGCACAATCTTGCCACCAATAGCCCAATTGAGTGATGTTAGAGCACAATATGATCGTCCCCCAAATGAAATACCCATGTTGGTTCCCAGCAGAGGGGGAATGCTGTTTTTCCGTCAGTCAAAGATGAAAAAAGGAGGTTTCATATCTCTTTTAGATCTAAGAGACTCAATGTCATATAAGTCGTTCTTGCCACGATCTCTATCATCAAAAATGCCATTTTCTTTTCATCGAATTAATGAATTGAAAAAGATTTTGGGTGTGATTGATCAATCAAACATGGATAAATATATTCAAGCCACGCTCAAGTTATGTGAGAAGAGTCCCAATCAAGGTGAGCAAAGAGCCTGTGTGACATCTGTTGAGGATCTCATTGATTTTGTCATTGAGAAATTAGGGCAACATGTTCATATATGGAGTACTGAAAGCATTGAAGGATATTTTGAGAATGTGACAATTGGGGCTATGAACTTAATTTATGGAAATCTCTCCCAACCACCAGTTTTATGTCATAGTCAACCATTCCCATTTCAAGTCTACTATTGCCATGTTTTGCATAAAGTAAAAGTATATATTGTTGATGTATATGCTCGCGAGAAAGGGAATCATTTGATCATGGTATGCCATTATGATACGTCAATCTGGAATCCAAATCATCTTGCTTTTAAACTTCTAGGTTTTGGCCCGGGCCTAATTGAAGTTTGTCACTGGATGAATGAGAATGGTTTGGTTTGGACAAAATCCATAGGTTGACATTTGAAGACTACATCATATTTTGTTTTACTTGTATTACTGCTCCTTCTACTTTGTGAAGAATCAATAATGTCATATTTTGGCTTGCTAACTATGTCTCTTATGGTTTAATATAAATTTGCTTCTTTTTTTTTTTTTGGGTAAGATTTTAATATAAATTTGCATCATAGTATTCTATCACAATACATCACAACTAAAAGTAAAAATAAATAAATAAATAAAATATATAAAAAGAAAAAGAAGAGAAGAAGAAGAAGAAGATCAAAAGAAGTTGTGTTACCAGTTTAGATCTGCTACCCTCAAGAGGGAGAGAGGAGACAGTTCCACACCACAAATAATGGGGAAAAGGGGAAAACTTACTCAAAATTAGTCATGTAAATGGATTGCATTCGGCTCGGATACACTAGTATCCGAATCAGAATCCGAATCCAAATCCAAATTAAACAGAAATTTAGAGTAGGCATCCGAATTCGAATCCGGAACTGAATCGGATATCCAATAATAATCCGATCCGATTATTGATTGGTGATTGTCATTTTTTTTTCCTTTTCCGATTACCGATTACCGGTTTCCAGATCCGATTATCAACCCCTTTTTTAGATAAAAGTATTTAGTACTTTATTCTAACCGGATAATTTCTGATTTTCAATTATTCGATTACATTACAGGTTTCTGAATCCGACTATCATCCATTTTAGAGAAAAAAATGTTAAATACTTCACTCTATCCGGATACTATCCGATCCAATAAGCAATTATCCCAATCCGAATCTAGTTGCTTAGCGGATAGATATGGATATTTTTCAATAAGAAAAATTATGGATACGAACACCCTTAAACAAATGCAAATTCGGAGGCAGATTTTGGTTATCCATTTACAGGTCTACTCAAAATTGATGGGTCCCACCAACCCAAATTTCAACCAAATTTTCTAGGCGAAGATCCCATGTCAAATGGCTAGATCTTGGTGGCTCTAGTTCAGCTCTTTTAAGGTGTGAAACTTCTTCCCCCATTAAAAATTTGTCCCTTCTTCCATCAAGGATTTTTTATTTTTTTTGTAGTCCTTCCCTTCACGGATGATGAAATCTACTTTGTCATTTGTTCCTGTGAATCCAATCATGCGCCTAGCTTAGACTGCTTTAGCATAAGCTTCTTCCTTATCAGCTAAGACCTCATTAAGGTTGACTTGATGAAGCTATCAAAAACTTTTGCTTCAACCCAAATTAACTCTCATGTAACTTCTGCTTCAACCCAAATTAACTCTCATGTCAATCATATTTTCCTGTCTGGTCCCAAATGTTGCTAGTGCCTCCACCGAGTTTGATTTCAAGCCCATATCCTTGTGCAATTTTTCTTACAATTTCATTACCAAAATCCTTGCTAATTGTCTCCAACTTATGGTCATTTATCGTAAGTCCCAATCAATCTGTCTTCACCTCAAAGAGAAATATAATGAAGTAATGTCCTCCCCATGCTCAAAAATCATTAGAGGTTTTGACTACAAGCACAACTCCCACACTTATTTATTCACCTCAAAGAGAATTAATATAATTGGTAAGTATAAAATAATGCCAAACCGGGTTCAACCGCAGTCAGGTCATTGACTCCAGTCGGGAATGGTTTCAAGGGTTGAACCAACAAGCAATGTAAGGGTGGAGGAACCCAACAGTTATGGAAAGAAACGTGCTCCTGTGAAATTCGGGATGAACAATCGTGATATGAATAGAAACCTCAACTGACTCAAAAAAAAAGGGAGAAAACGCTACAATTGGATAGCCACCAAGAAGGATCATGAATGAATCCAATGATTGAGAATAAAAGGTAAGCCCTATATAAACTAAAGGGTCGCACAAAGCAGAGGTATCTGAATCGTTTCCCTCCATTACCATTATTCAATTAAGCTCTGCAACTAGCCAGAGCTATGCAGTGTTCCAACTACTGACTTAACCTTTGGAGGTGGCTTCCCAACCGCTGAGTTGGCCCACAACTGACGTTGTTTTGCAGGAATCTAAGGGTTGAACAATTTTTGGACACATCATTTGGCGTCGTCTGTGGAAAACGCTTCAAAAAGTCATGGTAGACACCAGATCTACGATTCAAAGGCATCAAAATCAGAACCTCCAACCTCCATTGGTAGAAATCTTGCTCCCCTAGAGGGTAATTTTGTTCGTGAAGGTGAACTACACGAAGAAGAAGAAATAGCAGGAGGAGCTCGTTTGAACAACCCAAACAAAGAAATCCAAATGATTCCAGTCATTCAGGAGCAGATGAATCAGAGCTAGCAATAGATGAATCAAATGCAGATTCAATTTCTAGAGATGCATGTGATGCTTCGAACGATGGCCAGACGCCAGGGAGCCCCAAGGAACCCTAATCTTCATGATTGCGAGGAGACAAGAAAGCAAACTCAAAGGAGTGAAAGGAGAAATTCTCTAATAAGAGGATGTTCTCCCCGCAAAGAAAGAAACGTGACTGAGGGCCAAAACTTCCGTCAACCACTAAAAAGAAACTTAAGGCTGCAAGATGAAGAGGGTGAACGGTCAAGATAAGGAGGATAGGAAAATTACCAAGGAGAGATGATCCGAAGGTGCAGGATCGGTCCTAGGGAAGTTGAACAAGAACCCTATCTAGGATCGAGAGGAGTAGTACAAAAGCACTCAACAACATCTCAACGATCGGATAGAGACAACGTTTGGACGCCAAACACTCTGATGGTACAAATCGATCGGGAATTGGCTAATAGAAATCAGAAATTGGGACAACTCACAAAGGGCAAAAAGACTAATGATATATACTCGGTCATTAGTAAGAATCTGTTTGTTGAGGCAATAGCTTGATATGAATTCCCTCATAACTTCAAGCTCCCAACCTTATCTTTGTTTGATGGATGTGGGGATCCAGTAGCCCACATGAGTTACTACTAGCAAACAATGGCGGTTGCTAGGAATTCGGATAATATTTTGTGAAGAGTGTTCGGGTCTTCACTAACGGGAGCAGCTCAAAAGTGGTTTTCGAACCTACAATTGGGAAAGATAAATGATTTCGATGCGCTTGCTCGAAAGTTCATTGGTCAGTTCCGGAGTGGAATACAGACGAAGAAAACCCAAAAAACTCTGTTCACCTTCAAATAGGCAAAGGAAGAGTCTATTTGGGATTATTTGCAAAGGTTCAACAAAGCAACCATGGAGATCGAGAACCTTGATGAACAAGTGGCCAAAATAGCATTATTCACGAGCCTTTCCAATAGATGACTTATGGAGTTGTTATTGCAGGATATGCCGACCACCTATGCCGAACTTGTCCAAAGATGTCAAAACAAGTAGAAGTAACAGAAATCCTTGACGCTCGGTAGGAAGAAGTGAAGGCAGCCAACAAAGAGCAGAAAGCTTTAGGGAAAGGCCAAAGCTCGAGAGTGCAAAACAACGATAAGGGAAGCAAAGGACGGTCGTGATGGAGACAACTTTCACCCAACTACTCTAAGTATATTCCTCCCAATGCACGATATTTGGAGATCCTTATGCAAATCAAGGATCAGGATATCTTGAGATGGCCACCCAAAATGACATCAAAGCCAGAGCTCTGTGGTGTTCCATTACTGACTTAACCTTCGGAGGTGGCTTCCCAACCTCGACCCACAACTAACGTTGTTTTGCAGAAATCCATGGGTTGAACAATTTTTAGACACATCAATAATGAAGTAATGTCCTTCCCATGCTCAAAAATCATTAGAGGTTTTCACTACAAGCACAAGTCCCACGCTTATTTACTCAAGATCGACATTCATAATATAAAGCCTATGATTCTTTTCGTTGGGACTTTCTTTCCAATGTGTTCAACTACATCTAGTTCCCTCCTTAATTTATTTGTTACAATTTTACGTAAATATACACCCCTTCCTTCTGCAACCTCAATGGGTTTCTTTCCTCTAAAGTCAGCATTTAATAAGTGTTGCTCCAAAATCTGATTGTGGGCCAACTGATTTCATTGCAGGACCAAGCCTGGTTCCTAAGAAACAAAGAAAGTGAGAGTGGGCCACTTGTGAGGACGGAAAGCCACCTCCAATGATTAAGTCAGAATTTGGTGAACACAAATCCTCATAGAGAGGAGCAAATGCTCCAAGAAGACGAAGAAAGGATGTCTCATTGGGTAGTTGCAGAAGAATAAATGACAAGAGTTCTTGTTCATGGACTTACCCTAACTCCTATAGAGTATTGGTTTATATACTAATTTCATACCTCTGAAGTGGTAAAGATGTATCACAACCCTCTTATCTTCAAATTTCAGATGAAGGGTTGGGATGACTTCTGATGGTAGCTTGATGATAACTCTATGAAATAGAGTTAAGATTTATAACTTTTATACTTGAGATGGCTTGATTTAGGAGTATTTTGTCTTTGTTTTAGTGATAGTATTCATTAGGTGTTGTCTTATTTAGTCTCAACATGTTGCATTTTGTTTAGTTCATTTTTTGTCACATTGCATGAATTTCCCTTCTTTTTATGGATGAATTTGACTGTTTCTCTTTCTCTTGAACATGTAGGTGAAGATTCATAATAGAAGAACATGTCCACTAACTTTGTTATAGAGTTGTTGCTGCATTGCTACAACAACGGAGCAGAATATTCTCAGATCCAATTCAAATGGAATTGACCAAAAAGGGCTAACTTAAGTGGACTAAATTCTTGTAAATACATGATGGTTTTCAGCCCTTGATCTCAGGAGGAAGGTTCTAATCCTATGGCCAGAATCTAACCTAATGATTGAAGACATTTATGGAAGAAAGAGAAGAGAGGCAAGGAGAAAAAAAAGGAGAAATTCGACCAAGGTGTGGAGGGAGACTTGGCTGAGAGGAAGGAGGTAGAGAACAAATGCTGGAGCTCTTGTGGAAGCAAGGAGCTGCTGGAGTTGCTGATTTGTGAAGAAGAAAGTCGGAGCTCATGTGGAAGCATTGAAGCCTTAGTTTATTCTTGTTTTTATAACTCTATCTTCTTATTTTCTAGTCTCATGTCAACTATACTTGGTTTTATGCATTTGAATTCTGTTATGGACTAAATCTTAGCTGTGTTGGGATGATAGTAGTACCTAAACCTGAATTTTGATATGTAACTAATCATGTGTTCTTTAGTTTTATTGCAATCCACTTTATTGTTAATGAATTCAGCATGTTATATTGACTAATTTCAGTTCTTGAATGATCTTTCTTGAATGAATGTTATGATTTCATTAATTGGAAAATTAATGAAGTCTAGGTGTTTGTTGAATTGTGTGAGTTAGCATCATCTTTAATTAGGTTGTGTTAATTAGTAGGTTGGGTAGGAATACCCAATTACCTCATATTACCATTGATTGGATTGGGTTTAAATTGCATTCTTAATTCAATTCTTCATAGGAATATGCTGATGTTGATTTAGGATGCTAGCTTATGTGTATTGGAAAATACCATATTGCCATTCATTCCAAGTTCTTGATTTATCTTGGGGTTGTAGTATTGCTTTAGTATTTGTGTTTTAAAATTCAGGGGAAGGGAAACTTGATTCCTAACACACTTGTCACTCATTAAGTTTCTTCCATTGCTCAAATCTACATTTTAGTTCCTTAGTTTTCTTTACCTGTCATTTGGTTAATTAGTTAGACAAACACCAATCAACCTTGTTAATTTCATTTAAATCAATTTTATTTTTACATTGAAAGTTAAGGATATAATTCTCCGTGGGATCGATACTGTACTTATCATTTATTACTTGATTGCGATACGTATATTTGCGTGATATCTTGAGATACAAGCAACACTTGATTAGCAAACCAAGAGCCCAATCTTCTTGAAGAAGCTTCAAGACAGCAGTGCCCAATCCCACTGGATCAGGTGATTAGGTTCACATTGATGTGGATGTGACAGTAGTCCCTTACTTTGGCAAACAAAACGTAAAGGTGCAATACTCGAGGAAGTCCCAAGCGAATGAGAAGTTTCCTTGCAAGCCTTGAGCATTTAATGAATCTCAGTGCATTCCATGTTGAACTTATTGTGTTAATTGATGTCTGGATGATGATGTGCCGAATCCCCTTGCAACGTTACTTTTTTTGAGATATAACTTGTCGGGCGCTCAGTGAAAGGCCATCCGAGAAGTCAATCATGACAGCTGGTTGTCACCATGAAGTGTCCTTCTCAACAAGTATTTTTACCAAGAAGTGCCTTATGAACCCTGTGAACGGGGACTGAGCCAAACGTACTGGTCTACGTGGTCCACTTAGGTCCATAAGTTTAAACCATAATATTTATAATAGTAACGTTGCCTACCTCTCTCTGCTTGCCTTTCCTCCCTCAACTTTGAAGTCTTCTACCACAACATTCAAGTTAAGACCGACCACCACCTCACCTCCCCTCTGCTTGAATACTAATCTTCTAATTTTACTCATTTTACTTTTGTAGACAACCTTATGATCTTCTGTAAAACCGAGAACTCTTCGATCTCCAACATTGTATCTTTTTTTTTTCTTCTGGCTTTATTGAATTCTCTTGAACACCAATAAATGATCCTGCCAAGAAAAGTTAGCGAATATTATTCACCGAAAAAAAGGTTACCCAAAGAGTGCATTTATCTCATTCGGGCAACAGATTACTTAATTACCCATAAAAAAAATTAGCAAATAGCATTACACCGGAAAAAATGTTACCCAAAGAATGCATTTAGCTCGTTCGGGCAACAAATTACTTAATTACCCATCAAAATTAGATTCCTCGGTTGTAGGTTTACTGGGTTAGTAAAGCAATTAAAGGCCCAACCTCCCACGATGAGGTCTTGGGTTCGCACCCATTCGGCGGCATTAATTATATAAAAGCTCCTTTGAAGATGTAATCATGGTGCGCGTAAGCTGGCCCGAATGAACCTCATATCCAAAAAAATCATGAAGTTGAAGAGGTACCATTGAAGGATAGCTCAAACGGTAATGACTGACCCCTTTTAGTGAAGGAGTCACGGATTCGAAAAGGTGATGCCAATCCAACGCCTCAAAGCCGCAATAGTATTTGCACATAGCACCTCCGTAACATTGACTTGTTGAGTAAAGATCATTTTCAACCTTGAGGAGTGTCAGGGAGTTACAGGTCACGAGTTGAAACGCATAGGCCGCGTAGAGAATCCCGCGCGCAATGGGCTCCATTGTAGCCATGGTTTTGCTTTTCAAAATACAAAATTCAATTTTCTCTCTCTTCCTTCTCTTCCCTCCTTCCCAGTTCCCTCCATGACTCCATCTCTTTCCCGCCTCTACCTTCGTCCTTAAAACCCTAACCACTTCACTCACACTATTTCATCTCTCTCTCCCCCCCCTCTCTCTCTCTCTTTCGCGGTTGTTGCTTCGCCATGAATCGGAGAGTTCGAAGATCCTGCAGATTACAAGCAAAAAGCGAAGAGGGTTTCTTCAGATACCTAAAGCCGGGAGCACTTGCTCAAATTAGGGATTCTAAGATCAATGCTAGATCTCAGAGGCCTGATTTGCAAATTCAGATCCCTATCTATCGAGTTGATTCGTCGTTGTCGACCGGAAACAATGTGCAGACCCAGATCGCTACCATCGATGGCTTCCCTTGTTTTCTGGGTAGTAACTACGGCCCGAGATTTCCACAAAGAAAGAAGCTTGTCGCTGCTAAGTCTTTCTACTTCTTGAGTTCTCACCCTTCTACCCCAGTATCGGAATCTACCGACTCTCTATTTGATGTTATTGAATAAAGATATTAAAGAAATTCCATTTTTGCTTTGTAGAATGGTTTCGATCTTGTACTGTTTAACATTCGTTTCATTTTTTAATGAAAAATGTGCAGAAATTATATAGAGATCTGAAATGAATTACCTTTCTTTGCCAATGCTCGTTGAACGTCGATAAATGTTCAAACACTGGAATCCGCTGTTTATGTGGCTGGTTTTAGTTCATCTGCATTTTAGTTTATTATCCTGATCAGAAAATGAAATTTGCATTAGAATTAAGAATCTAGCTGCTACCATTCATGTCACACACTTTCCCCTGCAGATAAGTTTACGTTTTTCTGTGGATTTGTACAAGCCATTTTTCTTTTTTTTCTTAGCAAATTTTAAGCCTAAGAATTCCTCTTGGTTAAGCTTGATTTATTGCTGTCTGGATTATTTCTCTGATAACACGAATTCACAAATTTAAAACAATTCATAGCGATGCAAAGGATTGAAGGGTCCCCCCTCTTTTCCCTTTCCCTAGGAGTATTGAAGATGCATTTTTATCTAGTGTAACTCATGACTAGTTGAGATTTGTCTACTTCAGTTTGTTTTGGATGTGGAGCAATGAAAGTTCCCTGTATAATAATTGTGACAAATAATAGTTTCCCATGGTTTGTGAGTTTATCATCCAATCCGCAACAATGTGAATAACATGACAAAACAAAGCAAATGACAAAGGCCCTGATCTAGAATCACTCTTCCTTTCCCTGTGGTTGATCTGGTCTACAATCAGCCTGTATTCTTTTTTGCTTGCTTGGGTTTGTACTTATAGCTGTTTAATTCTTCCTTATTTTGGCAATCTGTTTTTCAGGATGATTCTTTTGAAGTGTTCTTGTACAAGTTCCCATCCCATATAGAGTACCCATAAAGGGCTTAATGTCTATAATCACCACTTCTTGTGATGAGTTGTGTTATGGAATTTTTCTTACCAATTGACATACCTGATACTATTTTAATCGTTTGCTGTTGCTTCCATTTTATTCAGGCTTGCATAGTTCCTTTATGAAGAAATAGAAGTAGAAATTGAATGCTCAATTCTGCTTCCATTTGAGTATCAACTTCTTCATTTTCTCTTCCCTGTTTGCTTGGAGATTCATTTAATTTTCTCCTGGTACATTAAGTTTCCCTCACATTTCCAATTGTGTCTGATTAGTTTGTCTAGAGAACTCTCAATGAGTAGATTTGCTAATGTTTGTTTTGTAGCTGTTTTGGGCCATTAATATTTGGTTGTTTTATTCTTCTTGAGGAGCACCCATTAAGATAGGGTAAACAGGGAAAGAATATGATATTTACCTGAAGTGCGGCAGATCATACCTCCCTTTCTTCATCAGTTAGTCTTAACATTTTCTTTGATACACTTCTTTTAATCTTGTCAAATGAGTCTTCATAGTGTATGAAATTGATTATAGACTGGGTTAAAGTCATGCTATGGAATTATTCTATCTTTGAATTATTTAAACTTGATTAAAGTGATAATGTCCATTCTTGTTCTTAGTTTCTCGTTGGTGCAGTACAATTGACTTAATCACATATATTATGTGTCAATTTAAATCCAATTATTGTATAGATGAAAATTATGAACGTAGTTTACCAAGAGGAATGCTGTGTGCATAGTATTAACTCATTAGTTTTATGGTGAAGTAGATATTACAGACCTGCACATGTCATTGACTGTCTTGCTTATATCTTGTTTTTGCCTGTTGCAGGTTTGGGGGTAGTGCCATAGATGTGGTACTAGTTTTAACTGTTAGTTCTTTTCTACTTCGGTTTACCAGTGTTAGGATCAGAGAATTTGGTATGGCCATTCCTGTTTCCTTCATTTCTTGGCATTCACTGATGGCCAGCATGGCCTTTCAGTTTGCAAGCTGATTTGAAAGGCGTTTCATTTTTGGTTTTATGATTCAATGTTGTTTGGGGGTTGTGGTTAAGTCTACTCCTCTTCTCATGCCCTCATCATTGCTCTCCTTGAGGAGTTGATGAATTCCTCATTCCATCTTATCTGATCACTGCTGAAGACATGCGACTCTTGTAGACTGAAATATCATATGATAGAGAAACCTTTTTCATAAGTCTGTGTCCCTAGTAAATTTTTATGGTTACCTCATCTGCACTGGAGAAGAACCAATCAGCTTCCTGGTTAATAAGAGGGAAAGTCAATAATGAATTGGATATTTAAGAACATAAAATATTGGATGTATATATTTGGTAATCTGAGTGCGGGTATGTAAGTTATTGTTTTCTTCAGAATTAATAGGCGGTGTACTTTGTGCTTTGTTTGGGATGCTTATATCAGGTACAAGGGGGGGGTATTGCTTGGGTCCTGCGCATTAAATGCGCAAGACCATCAAGCCACACACTATGGGCCGTCGGATCAATTTCGACTGAAATTTCGATCTCGAGCATTGAAATTCAATGGTCGAGATTCAATTCTAACCGAGATTTTGGATCTAATGGTCTGAAATCTCGACTTGACGGTCATGCGCATTCACCCAAGCAATTTCCACAAGGGTGACATGTTTGTAGCATGACTTTACAATCGAGGGGACAATATGGAAAGTGAGTTCTGAAGTTAATTTCTGGTTTTCATCTTTTTCTATTTTTGGAGGGTTGGGTTTTGTTTTCTGTGCCAAACAATTTAAGCATTTGCAAGAAAAATTACTTCTAGCCACTCTACTGTAGAGGGAATGCATGCTATATGATATGTAATTTAAGTATTTGCAGAAATTAGCATCTTTTTTTGTACAACTAACATATTACAGCAGTCAAATCATTGGACCAGCTCCCTATTTGGAGGGTTGAGTCTTTGACTAGCATAGTGAGGGGCCTGAGCGCTCTAATTGATTCAAATCTCAGTGCTGATTAACCATTAGATTCTAAGATATTTACATTTTATATTTTTCCATACTGTTGCTTGAATTGTTGTGTTCCTATCTAGTGTGCAAAGTTCTTCAATTATTGTCTTAATCTATCCTAGAACACATCACTATGATTCCTTATCGGTTATTGAATGAGCATCCTAGAAAAATTGGCATTTGCAATACCCCATATTGCTGGAAATTAGTTTTTTTCTAAAAATTCCCATCATCGAGGATAAACAGGGATGATCATCAAAACAATTGTTGGAAAGAAGAAAATTTGGTGAATCCTTACTTCCATTCATGAATTTAGAGTTTGAGATACTCCCATATTTTATTTAGCCATCTTGTCTAGATTTCCTACTTTGTGGAGGATACTAATGTTGTACATCAAAAAGAGAAAATTATACAAGTATCTGTCTGAAAATAAGTGAGTATCCTATTTGGACTTCAGAGATCAATAAATGAGTTTTTTAATTGAAATAATTATTCACCTAATTTCTCCTTTCTAGAAGTTGTGTTGGTGATCATCTTATTTTATCCATGTAACATTTGAATATGTATGTGCTGCATTCTTCTAATGCTCCAAAGATTGTATGGGGTTTGATTGTAGTTGTAGATGTAAGTATAAAATTCTCAGCAATAGTAGATATAAAAGGCTGGCAATTGATTATTTGTTTCCTCTTCAGAGCCTTGATCAGTTCCCAAGTACGGATGTTTATTCAATAACCCACAGGAAATCAGAATGATTTGTTCAAGAATACATAAGATTAAATAAACACAGTATGTGCAAAAATACAGAAAGTAAGATATTTCATAATGTGGTTGAGAATTTGATTGATTATACACCTTGCTATGCCACTGAATCCCTCAAAGGGACAAGCTGATCCCGATTGGCTTGTTAATGAAGTGTAATATACACTTAAACTATTTGAATTGACAAACAAAGAAGAAAAAAAATTCTTCTCTTGCATTGATCTGATATTCATGAACAGTAGTACTTGAGAAGGCATCCTGTTGTTCTTTCTTCTTTGACACACTGAGTTCTCTTATAATGTCAATTAGAGATTGTTATAATGTTATCCAAAACAAAAATGAGCAACCATTCTGTGTTTGGAGAGTATTCTACAAGAACTCACTAGTCTTCAAAGATATGAGCTGCTTCTTGGCACATACTTCCCTCAACAAGTAGAAATGGGTTTTTCTTGCACTATTTCAGAAATGAGCACATTATTCTTTGTTTAAGATTGGTCACACCTGCATCATAAGGAAAAATATTGAGTATACATATGAGACTGTTATTTCCATTTTTTATGACAAATTTCTTTCCCCTTCTTCTAAGTGAAAAGGGAAATTCCTTATTGCAAGCATTTTTGGTAAATATGATGACCCTAGATATGGAATTGCCATTCTACTTAAAAATTAAGAATTTCCCAGGTTTTCAAATCGTCACCCCTCAGTTACTGCCACCAACCCCTCTGGAAAAAACCAATTGTTCTTAAACTTTTTGATCCTCATAGTCACAATTTCCCACTTGAATGGTATCATAAGCATTTTGCATACCTTAAATTACCTTGCTGCTAGATACAATATCCCATCTTTGAGGTGATGACATTAACAGATCTGCCACTTTTCACTTAAGAGCAGCTAAACCATCTGGGTAAATTAGTGCCATGATGGAGCCCTAGTCACAAAATGAAAAGTAAAACCAGGATATCTACGCAGACAGAGCCAAGAGGTTCTATTTGGTGGTGACAAATATAGCTAGCCATGGGTTGAAACTCTGCAGTGAAGATCTAAACTCACATTATGTTGCCAAAATCCAATGACTTCAGATAAGATTGTCTTTGCAGTAGAAGATTATGCCTTAGGTAAGTGAAGTCAACTAATATGAAATTGGAAAAGTACATGAACACAACTTTCAGCAGTGTATTGATTAAGAATGAAAAAATATATATTTTGCTGACAGGGTTATAGACTGCATTAAAAGGATTAGGATATAAAGCTCAAAAGTAGGTAAGAGCCAAGGCAATTACCTAAAGCAATTGGTGTTCCAAAAGGTTAATGAAGCAAGATTAATGAACTTGAAATAATTAATGGCAAATTTAAAAATGAGAAACATTAAATTAAAGAATTTTTAGGCAAAGCATTCACTTCTGTACATCAGTATTAGAGAATGATGAATCAGATTTAAGATAGAAGAGGCAAAGCATCCCACCTTCCAAATAAAATACTCTTGGATCTGATATGGCAACTCAAGAGGGAGAAGTGGAGGGTGAGGGGAGAAAACAGTACCTTGTGATACAGAATACGCTTTCCTGAGCTTTTGAAAAGCCATAGAATTGCAATTGAATTGCTCATTTTGGCTGCTGAGTTATTCAAGAGAAACAGCTAAAGAATTCAAAATTGGACATTCCATTACAAAAACTGGCTGCTTCAAAATTTACATGTTCTATTCCATTCCCAACCTCATTCCAGTTACTCTTAACATTGGCAGAACAGGGTACAAAAATCTTCACTAAGGATGTTTCAGAAACAGAATTCTCTGATGTTTTCTGTTTTTTATTGTTGCTGTGAGATCACTTTACATATGGTAAGAAGTTCTTCCTATACACATTTCAAGATTAAAGAGATATCACATTGCCTTTTGCCGATGGAGATTATGATGATCACTGTTCAGGTGCCACTCTGATTGGCAACCCTGCTAAAATTCAACAATTTGAGACTTGGTGATACAAAAATCAGTAAATCTTGATGAAGGTAGCCTCCCCTACTGGTCCCAAAATATAACTTCCACTATACCTCAAACAAACTGCACCTTATGCTCCTACCTAAAATTTACAACATAAAGTAGAGAACCTCCAACCTGAATCCTCTATAACTTCGCAAGTACTATCAAATGGGCCAGAATTATTCTAGGGTTTAACGTGGAAAGACATTTCACTCGGGATGTTCGAAAGAGCTGCATCATCCTCGTCGCAGTCAGATGCTGAACTGGCATCCAATTCCTTTCCTAGACTCTCAAGTTGAACACATTCTGGACATGGAGTATGAGAATGACTCTGGTAGCTATCAGAGTCATGACTCCTATGGGATCTAAGGTCTTCCTTCTTTACGACATTGAATACAATCCCATTGTGGGTTCTCTCAGGCTGCAACAGGTCCCCTTCCGTCACAGTGATGCTGGATGTGGTGGCTGGAATGCTGTTATTGACATCCTGCTGATCAAACTCCATGTCCTCTGAGCTCCTTTCGACTACAGATGGGACAGAGTTATGATTATAGGGGCTTCTTGCCATATGAATGGCATTAGAGTTGGGTTTAAATTCATCTCCCCTTGTCCATGAGTTGCTCAGTTCAGCATCATTGTCAAAATTTTTTACAAATTCAGTAAACTTATTTGCTGATTTGGTCCTCATCAAAGGCCCCCCAGATCTTGTCCAAGAATTTAGATCCATGTTCTCTGACTCGCTATCACTTCCCTCGTGCATGTTATGGTGGAGATGGAAGTTCCAGCCTGAATGTCCACCACTGTCAGAAACGATTTCTTCATCAAGGGACTCTGTGGAGTTTTCTCTTGCAATGCAGTTCCACGAGGGTATTCTCCTAGAGGCATTTAACCTGATTGTGCTGCCTAATCCCTGTGAAGCAGCTGCCCTGTCAGCACTCCTTTTGAGCCTGCGCATGTGATTGAGAACTATAACACACTCATCTAGCACAAGCTCAATGGCACAGTTAGATTTTATGGCAGAGAGCTTTTCCCAGGTACACCTCCTGCCCTGGTTGGCAGCCTTTTGAATCTCTGTATAAGATGGGTTCTGTATAATTTTTGAGATCTGCGATAGGAAACAAATAAGGAAAACAGAATTAACATCTTTCAGTATGAAGAAATCAAATTTATGACCAGAAATGTTTTTCAAATTTCAAGTCTACCTGAGCAACAGTAGCAGGCATAACAACAGTCACATCACCCTCCCATTCCTGAGCAAATAACCTTGCAAGTCCTCCCAATGGAAAACCAAGTTCCAGTATCTGGTTGCATCTATGCTTCACTTCCATTTCAGCGAGATGAGCAAGCTGCAAAAATTAGAATCGCAAAATTCCCGGTTGATCAAATGCCCATTTGAAAAAGTTAACAGGGAAACATACAACAGTTACAGATATGATGTCCTGTATCATATTGTTAAATGTGATCAAGGTGTAACAGAAGTTGAGTTCAGATACGTAACTATATATAGGTATAGGTATAGGTATAGGTATAGGTATAGGTATAGGTATAAATTCCAAATATATAAGAGAGAAAGAACATCCTTTACATGATGCAGGTACTACAAATTTGACAATTGTTACAAAAGTTCAAGAGTAGACTGAAGCATCATTAGTCTAGTCCCAGCCGTGTGCTGGTTGAATAATCAGACATTTGGAACTAGAATCCAAATGGTGAATAAATATGTGACTATAGCCCAAAAAGTGAAGATCACTCTCTCTTTTCTTTGGCAGTTAAGATCACTCAGATGACTTGATTTTGATCTTCGGTGTGAATTGATGAACATGGGTGTCAGCTTATGAAGCCTTAAACAAAGATTAATTCTCAACGCGCTACTGACATGGTACCTCCCAGCATCTATAGAATAGGAGAGTGAAGTGTCCGATGAATCGACCAAGGAATTCACTCCCCTATGGGGAATCCATGAATTTTATAAGAAAAATAGCACGACGGTGGATTTGACATTATCACTAACATAAATTGGCATGTAATCTGAACTCAGGGAAATGAAAAAGATCAAGCGCAACCTGAAGAAACCATGAAAATCAAAGTATAAACATGTACAAACCTTGGCAGAGAAGTTGCCTCCATAAGCTCTCACAAGCTCCTTTAGCCTCAATAATGGTGCAATATGAGGATTTGCCTGACTTACAATAAAGTGATTGACATTGAATAGCTCCTTCAGCTGCATCATTGGTAGATCGCTCTCCAAACTACCGTCTCTCCATCTGCGAACTGGTGCAGCTTGACCTTCTTCAGGATCCAAATTAAACGGTGGGTGATACGGAACAATTGCACCATTTCTATCCTTCGCCATCAGTTCTTGGGCTTCAAATAGCCCCGGAAAAGCGCAAGAAGCTGTCACTGCGCTCCATATAACAACATGAGGTGATGTCAAGTAGTTAAGACATCTTGGTGGCTCATGCTTTCTTGGGGAGCAAACTGTGATGCCAAGAATCCGACCAGTCATGTCATATGCTTCTTGGAATGTTAGATTACTAGTAAGGTGCCTCAACAACGTCTGCATCTGTCTTATATCATGAACTGCACCATGTGTCATAACTCTCTTGAAAACAGTTAAAACCCCACCCATCTGATCAAAGAACTTGAGTGAGAGCCAAAAATCTTCAAAGAAACTTTGAAGCTCAGGCCAGGACCTGGTGGCAACAATTGAACACATAATGGATCCCACGCTAGAACCTGCAATTATCCGGGGTAAAAGTTTATGCTCTACAAGAGTTTTCACCACACCAACATGGAAAGCTCCCAAGGAGGCACCACCACTCAATAGCAATGCTGTCCTCCCAAAGGCATGTCTTGTCTCATGCATAAATGCAAGCTTCTCTTCCAAGAGTAGCTCCTCAGAGTCCGAGTGACATACCATTCTAAGTTGAGTTGTGACCTCATCAATGTACTCCTTTATGAGCTTGGGAACCTGAAGACGACCCTTGTGAAGTTCTGGATTGCACATATTACCTAGATTTCTGACCAGATCAGCACGCATCCAAAAGATAATCTCTCTGAGACAACCCTCCTGGCGACGGTGCTGTAGCTCTTGGAGCTTATTCCTGACCAATTCCTCATCATAGAGATCTGCTTCATTCATTTTTGGTGTCTCTTTATCATGCATCTTAGCTGCGTGAGCCCATTCCTCATATGTTAAAGCACTTCTCATCATATTCCTCCAGAATTTCCTTCGGTAAGCCAATTCAGCCTTCTGCTTAACATTTGTACATCTTTTGAGCAAAAAAGCCATCACTGTCATCATCGCCAATATCCCTTGAGGATTTTTGGGATGTAACCAGGAGATCAGTGGCATCACGTAATCCCTAAATCGCCGTAGATACTTCAACATAACACCAAAACCTCCTCCTTGAACTGTGACATCGATTTCAAGAGCAAGATTCTAAAAGCAATTGCCCGGCCAATGATCGAATATGGTCCAATTGAGAATGGAGCAACACCAACCTCATTGCTAATTTCCATTTCTAAACTAGTACCTGTGAGGTTAACAGATATTTCTCAGCCTAAAACCTAACTATCTCGAGTAACGAAAACAAGATAGTTTGTCAATTTGGCAAACTGAGTAATCGTTCGTACTAGAATTCTGGAGTCCTACACAAGTTTTCACTACCTGCCCTCTAAGGCTCTAGAACATTCCATCCAGAAGCATTCCTATACAGGAAAAGGGGATCCCAAGGCGGCCACAGCTTAATCTCAGTTCTGCTAAAAGAGTATTAAGCACTGAAGGAAACTCAAGATACTCTCAGTTCTTTTCACACAAAAGGATATAAAAAAAAGGATTCTTTAAAACTGAAAACCACATTATGGGGAGCCAATCTCTAATGTAGGTTGAAAGCTTTAGCTACAAATTTTGGAAATATAAACTGTGATGTCGAACCATCAACTGGGATATCAAAAGGGGTTTCTTCTCTAAACCTCTATTCAGATAAGAAACAGATTCCAAGCTGGATCGTCAGAAGAAAAAAAACCCTAAATACAGAATTTGAACAAATGGAGAGACTGGAAAAGATGCTGGATTAGAGAGTAGTAGACAGAGAGGAGTAGAAAGAGAATAACAAACTCGAATTATAAGAAGAAGAAAAACGACACAAGAGATAAACTGGGTAAACCTGGTGAACACTAAGTTGCAGAGTGTAGAGAGAGAGAGATAGAAGATAGAAATACTTGAAGAGCTCCTCTGCTACTCTCTCGGTTTGCCATAAATAGAAATTCCGACGAGCGAGATGGAATGGATTTAGGCCGTGGAGAGCGAGATTCAAAAGAGATTTCAAACCAGACCAAACCGAGCAGGCGAAATAACGTGGTTAGTTTGAATTTGGAAGAAATTTCGATTTATCCAAAAATATATTGAATGGTCAAACTTTACGCTTGATAGATGGGGAAACGGTTTCCTCCAACTCGCACGAGGAAAAGGAACTGTTTCTGAATCTGAGTTCACACAACCAAACGGTAAAATCTCCATTGGAATCCAAAGTTCAAACCGGCGTAACAAACAGGCCCTTAAAGTTCAGTTATAGGGATAAGTTGACAAGTGGCCTGACCTTTCCACGTCAGATACAAATCAACTAATTGTCTAATAAGATAGGCTCTTTGCTGACGTCAGCTCTGCCAGTTAAGATTTTAATAATCAATCACGCAGTTTCGTTGGTAATCGGACCAAAGTGACTGATCGATTCGATTGGATAAGATACGAAGAACCGATTTGCTGCACCGCTGATTCAGCAGTGCTAGACGGCGATTCAACACGTTGACTAGTCAGAGTTTCAAGTTTCAAGTTTCAACATCAGATAAGGAAAGCGAAAGCGACGACACGTAAATGTTGGGCCAAGTGGCCAACGTAACGGCACAACCGCCGAAATAGATTGAATTTTTGAAATTCGAGTTTATCTTCTGGTTCTACGGTTTGGTCATAGCCGGTCCAACCGGTGATCGAGTTGGGTTGTTTGTTCTCGGGCTTGTGTTTGTTGTGTTTGATGCTGTGGTGCATAATAGATTATGGACCTGTGTAGAAGATTGGACCGGGTTCAATCCAAGGCCTCAGCCAGCCTATCCTGGTTTGGCTTTAGAAGTAGAAAAAACACATGTATAGTTTGGGAAAACATCCTCTGCTGTGCACAATATTGCACATATATACCAAATGATTGGCTGAGAAAACAAAATAAATACAAGATTATTGAGAATTTTTAATTTTTAAATTAAACTTTTAATCTCAGCTAATCATTTGGTACAAAAATACATTGTTGTACAGAGAGATATGGACAACAGAGGATATTTTTCAGTTCAGTTTGAGCTCTAGAACATTCAAGAGGGCCTGGGTTCAAGCTTTATGGGCCAAACTCGCATGCCTAAAGGAAAATCTTTTCTTCGGTAGACCTTATGGAAAATCTACAACTAGTGAAAGTGTGCATGTACATGGCATTTACATTAGGTGTTGAAATTTGAAATAGAATTAGTTGAATCATTTATAGGCTCTTTTTGGTATTAATATTTATTTTTATTACTATTTCTATTCATTTAAAAGAAATGAAGACTAATAGGCATTTTTTATATCAAAAAGGAAAAATGATTTGGCATTCATTGGAAATTAACAATAGATTCGGTATGATATATTTCAAATCAATTGGCATGAGCTCAAGAAGAGAAATATGCAGCAGCAGGTGCAGATAATGGCTGAAGTGGAGAAGAAACAAGTAAAGTTGATATAAGAAAATGGAAGTGTCAGAGAAGGAAACCATGGATCTGATCTCCAATAATGACATCTCATATCTATATTTCAAGAAAAAAAGCTCAGATTTAAAAAATTGAAGAAAGAATGTCCGATATTGAACTTCGGAACTAGGATAAAAACACCAGAAAAAGGAAACTTTCGTACAGAGGGAGGTGGAGAAAAAACAAATGAAGGTGCTATAAGAAAATGGGAAAGGTCAAATTCTGGAACCAAAACCAGATCTGAGTCTGCAACAATGAAATTTCAGATATAAATTTCAAGAACGAAAGCTCAGCTCTAAAAGATTGAAGAAAAAGAAACCTCAGATCTTAAACTGCAAGCAGCAGAAAGCAAAGAAAAAAAAAAAAAAAAAGGAAAAAGCAAACTTCGTAAAAAGGAAGGTGGAGAAGAAACTGTTGACTAATTGCATTACGAATTCTGAAAATGTAATAATTGAATTGCAATACAATCGGAAATGAGGATCGTTAGCTAATCCTAATTCGGAGAACTTGATGTTGTAATCAAACAAATCATCAATGAACGAGGTTGAATTACACATTGAGTATTGTCTTTATGATAATTGATACACCCTACTACCAAGGGGTGCAAGTTTAGCCTTCATACCAAGGGGTGCAAGTTTGGCCTTAAGCCCGAATAGGGTTTGGGCTAAAGATTTTGGCCCTAAGGGCGGGTTAGGGCAAAAATATTTTAGCCCTGAACTAGGGGCAAGGGGGCCGGGATTAACTCTTTGCTCCCAGCGCCCCGCCCGCCACGATTTTGGTCCCGATTTTGGCCTTGATTTTGCCTCGATTTTGGCCCCGATTTTGGCCCCGATTCGACCCCGATTCCCCCCGATTTTGGCCCTAATTCCGACCCCGATTTTGGCCTTGATTTTGACTCTAATTTTGACCCTGATTTTGGTCTTGATTCTAACCCTGATTTTGACTATGATCTTGCCCTGATTCTGGCCTAATCTTGGCCTTGATCTAGACTCATGATTTTGGCCCTGATTTGAATCTGGACCCTTCACCCATATGGAGTGGAATTAATTCTAATCCACATGGGTGAATACTTGACACGTGTCAAAATTTAAAAACATGATCATATTTTGTAAAAAATTAATAAAAATAAATTATATCATCATTTTTTTTTTTTTGTACAAAGGGCTTTATTAAGCCAGGGGATTGGGATATTAATATGCTAAGCAATAGTCAAACCACGACCTCTTCACTAAGAGGAGGTGGTTTCACCATTAGAACAGCCCTGCGTTGGTAAAAATAAATTATATAATCATTACCAATGTAGTAAGCATCCATTTGATTTTAGCTGGATCCTTACTCTAATTTTTGCTCTAGTCTTAATGTTAATTTGACATGGATCATGTACTAAATTTTTACCCTAATCTTCATATTAACATTGATATAACTATAAGTCTCAACTTTGACCTTCAGTCATTTTGATCATATTAAACTATGAGTTCACTTTTTATATTATTTTTAAGATAATTTATATTTTTCGAACTAAGTCATTTTTAGTTCCCAAAAATCATTGATTTTTTTTTTTTTCTTGACTAAGGCGAGATGACCCACTAGTTAGGAACTATTGAAGACCCAAAAAATGGAAATGAAACGTATGGAAAACATAGTGAAGAATGTAGCGTTAATTAAATATATAGTGATCAAAGCATTTGTATTATATGGTGTAGTTCTATTCTTATTGGGTTAATTTGAATATTTTAATTATTTGTCAACACCTTTAGTAGTTGCATTTTGATTATTATATTGTTAGTAACTGACATATCATCATCATTTATATGAATTAGTAGTTTCTCGAAAATGTCATCGTCACACACTCAAACTGTCAGGAGCCAAGAGAATACCAAACTTTTTGTAAAAATAATGGTTGAAGACGCTAAGGCTTTAAACAAAACAATGTCTACATTCAATAAGGTTTTCAAAAAATTTAGAACCAGGTCAAAGATAAGTAACTGACAAACAAGTTCAACAAGTTAAGGCAATAGTATGTCAGTTTAAAAAATTACTAAAAACTACGGGATTTGGGTGGAACCCTATCACCAAAATTGCCACTGTTGACGATGAGTCATTATAGAAAATTCATGTTAGTAATTTTAGCTATGTTTTTATTTTATTTATTTATTTATTTTAGTGGTATTAGTGCTTTATTTGAAACAATACAACATGGATTATAGAATTATATACTCATTTGTGCAATGTTTAAGACATGCTAATCCAGGTTGGGCTAAGTTTAGGAGGCATGGCCTTGCTAAGTAGGAAGACTTATGTAGAATTTTTGGAGGTACATATGCTACAGGTGAAGAAGCGATAACTCCTGATATTACATTGTAGCCTACAAGGGACTTGAGCAGGGATAATGACAAGTCTGTGGGCGATGCTAGCTCAGATGGAGGTGACATTAATATCATTTCTAATGTGGATCCTGAGGTATCACCTACCACTCAGGTCCACACATTCAATGGACCTGTCCCTCCTACTAAAAGGCATGACAAGACTCTAAATGCAAAGAGAAGGAAGAGATAGAGCACGGGCCCATAATTCACCAATTCAAGTGCAATTCAATTCTTCTCAGAAGTGCACTTGGCAAAGCGGAACAAATATTTAAAGGATACTGTTGATTCAAGTGGCAATAATGACTTCAACATTGCTAAATGCATAAATGTCCTTGTGACAATGAATTTAAATACCCCACGTTAAGCAAAGCAATCTTATATGTTAAGTCGGACCCAACATTTAGAGAGGTGTTGATACCCCCCCCCCCCCAACACTAGGTCAAGTTGATTTTTGTTTTACATACAATGTTTGCATCTACCCAACCACCCCAGTAACTGTTATTAGACTTGAACATTTTGTTGATAATGGCCCCTTTTTTTTTTTTCCAAATGGATTTTATTTTCTTTGGGGGATAATATTAACAGTTGGTGGAGTCATGGATGGATTTTTTTTTTTTTTTTTTGGTTGTATGGATTATATATGCTTTTTAATAGGGTATGGATTATAAATTTTTTGTTATGGATTGGAGATGAATATTATCTCTTTTATTTGTTTATTTATTTGAATATGGTATGTATATTTTTTAGGGATTAGAGTCATAATATGGATTACATCTAGTGATTCAGAAGAAGAGATTTTCGTAGAGTATTTGGATTTGGAGATGCTGATGGGTCAACCACAATGACTCGTGTCCCTAAGCCAATACAAGATAGCAAATCCATAAGACTGAAACATCTTAGAGAAATCTTAGATTAACACGTAGATCACATCTACGAGAGATTCATGATGGAGCGACACGTGTTCTACAACCTAGAGTCCAAAATGCGACATCAAGGGTGGTTAGATGATATTGGGTACATTCGAGTAGATGAACAGCTCGGAATCTTTTTATGTTTACTTGGCCATGACTTTAAATATAAGGATATCGCGGAAGATTTTCAACGTGTTCACTGGAAACAATCACAAAAGTATTTAACAGGGTGTTAGATGCTTTCTTGATGTTAAGCAGATAAAACATAAGGCCTCCTAACCTTGTTGCAATTCCAACAGAGATTTTAATAAATTCAAACACTTTCCTTACTTCAAGGTATGATACATGCTTCCATTATTTGAATACGATAATAAGCATTTATATTTTATGTTTGTTATCAAGATCTATTAATGATTTTGAAAATATTCATTGTACTAGGATTGTATTAGTCAGGGGCGGAGCCAGGATTGAATAGTGGGGGGCCGAATAATGAGTCTGGTTCACCTCTCTGTTGGAGGATCAATAATGTCTTTTCACCATCCATATTATGTGGGCCAATGTGGGGCCCACTGTGGGTCCCACCTTTGAATTGTTTTATTATGTGATATTCACATTAAAAGTTTAGGTAAATTAATAGGAGGACTAAAATATAGATAACACAATTATAAGTTAATTATAAAATTGTAGGAAAAAAACTTTAAGAAATCATTAAAGAAAAAGGTGGAAAATAAAATTTGAGAGAAATTACAGGAAAAAAGATAGATTTGAAGTCTATTAACTAAATGTGGAGAAAATTAAGTAAAAAAAAATCAATGATTATAATTAAATCTAATAATATTAATGGCTGAAATTCTAAACATCCAACTAATAAAATTTAAAATTTAAATTGTTATTAGGAAGAATCGAAACTTGAATAGAAAGTTTAGGGATTTAAGAATAAAATAAATGATTACGATTAGATCTAATAAAATTGATGGTTGAAATTTTAAACAGTATTTAAATTTCTATGAATAGGATCAAAGATTATGATCCAATAAATCAATGGATAAATTTTAACGGGATTTAAATCGCTATTAATATAATCGGAATTTCAGGAGAAATAAATAACAATGAATTAAAAAAAAAAATAGTTTGTCTTATGCTTACTAGCAAAATCGTGGGTAAGAGAGAGAGGAATAATTTGAGAAAGATAAAATGAATACCTAATATTTTTTGAGATGTGTGAGAGAAAAAAAAAAAGAGAAAAAGTAGGGAATAAAAAAATAGATTCATAAGAGAATAAATAGGAATGAAAATATGAGAGATTAAATAGGGAGAAATTCATGGATTCATGAGTTAGTTTTTAATTAGAATTTAATATTTTTATTACTTAAAACTAGGGGTTTAATGATAACCATTAGATAATGATTAAGAATGACATCCATACCCATCATTTTTCTCTTAAACTTTTATTTTAATTTGGGAGGGGACCAGGTATTTCACATGTGAAATGAGAAAAATAAGGAAAAAAATAGGAGTGTATCAAATTTTAAAAAATTGGGGTGGGGGGGGGGGGCCATGGCCCTCCTCGGCCATGTGTATGTATTCTTTCGACATGAAATTCATGTTTGTCTATATTAGCTAGGAGAGTTCTACAAATGATTGCAGAGTTTTTAGACAAGCAATTATAGACTCAGGTTTAAATTTTCCTCATCCTCCTCTTGGTAAATTTATTACAACCGGTTTATTTCGAATTTTTTTTAACCTTTCATCAGATCTAAACTGATGGGATTGACTTGTATTATTTTATATCATCATCGGAAGTATTATATGGTTAAACTCCGGTACTTGACTATGACTGAATTCATGACACCATCCAAGGGTTCTAAGTATCATTTGCAAGATTTCAGGGAGAGAGGTCGAGGGCCAAGGATTGTAGTTAAACTTTTCAACAATAAGCATTCTTCAGTAAGGAATGTTATAGAAGGTGTTTTGGGTGCCTAAAGAGCAGGTTTTCAATTTTGTTTAAAATGCGTCATGAGATTTACATTATGTACTTAAGCCAAAATTTTCATTTTTTGTAGTGTTATTCATAACTACATCCGCAACAAACAATTTGCTGACAAAATATTTCAAGAGTATGGAGATCCAAATTGGATATCTGAAGAAGTCATATTGGATCCTTATGTTCCCCCTGAAAATACCCAAAATGAAGCAAGGCAAATAAGGAGCAAAAGAAGGCGATTGCAAATCAATTGACAACAACAACAAGATTGCCACTAATCACTCGAAGTATTATACCCCTTGATTTATGTGAGCAACTATGTATTAAGTACTTGTATTTAACTTTTTTTTTTAATTTAATATTTTATTAAAAAAAGTGTCCATTCTGTATATACCATATAAGATTATATGCCCATTTTGCCAAAGAAACGTGTCATTTGTGTCCAACCATATAAGATTTTAGTACCCATTTTGTGTCCAATTTGCCCAATTTGGCACAGAAACATAAAAAGTTCATTTTTTTTTTGTAGAATTGGGCAAATTCGCACAGAATCATTGTCATACAACCCCTCAATGACCTCATCTCTTCTCCACTAATGGGAATAAATCATTTTGACCTTATCTCCCCATTAAATGGAAAATCAATTCTTACATTTATCTCATTGCCATAAATTGAATTTAATTCATACAATAGCCTTAATCCCACTCATTGTAATGGTTGTGAAGGTGCAATAACAATTTAAGGTTAATAGCTTGAATTTGAGTAAATTACACTCAATAAAGATGCCTACCTCATCACCCATGATCAAGGTCTCTGAGACACCAATATCAATTACAATTGATATTTATACCCACTTCACACCCCATAATCAATGTCATGAATGACCTCGTAATCAAGATCATGAAGGGCCTTCTTAACTCATGGGTGCCTCACTACTGTCCTTAACTCATGGGTCCTACATACTAACAGATTAATTAAATTAAAAAAATGTAAAATTTAATTTTGAAACTTAATATAAAATAGATTTTAATAAAAAAAAATTTCTAACAATCCCCTACAAGTTTCAAAATTGGAAAGAAAAAAAAAACCCGACATGTGTTGTGACTATATTAGACACTAAAGGATATATCGGTGTATGTGTCTTTTGGACATGAACCTACACTAAGTATAATAAGTCATGCTATAGAGTATGGGTAGAGTCAAATTCCTTGAACCTTCCTCTTTAGTGTAGCTGACTGACCCATCATTAATGTTCTATAAGTCGACTTTTGGAGGTACCCTTTATATACCCTTTGGAATTTGAATTGGTCATATCCCTTATCTTGGATTAATAAATGTTTAGAGAACTTGCCTATGAGTTTTCATTAGCAGTGGCAAAACTCCCTACATTCACTTAGATTAGTCTTTGATGTACACCACAACTAACGCATCCCCACATTTCTTGGGATTAAGGCTTCACTCAACCTTATCCTTGTGGTAATACTTGTACATTCATTTACACCTTGGAATGGAATAGTTACAAATAATAGAACTGAACCAATTATCCCATGACTTCGTTTGTACCCTCTTAAACTTAATTTAGGTATTTAGTCTCTTCACATAGGTAAGGTATTTGTCATGTTACCCGAGGATAAGGCATTAACCCTACTCCTATATATGCAATACACAAATTTTTGACAGATATAGCATTTGCGAACTTGTTATCTTGATTCTTTTTTACTTTACATAATCGATAGCTATCATTCATTCATCTTTGTACTATCACACAAGTTTGTGCCTAAGGCGTATGTGCCTTCTTTTACCATTATACACCTTATGTTTGGCTAAGTGAATAGTTACACGTTATCACAATGTAATTAATGATACTAATGGTGTTAGTTTTTCCCACAATGGTATATCTACCATTAGATTTCTAAACCATTCGGCTTCTGTTCCTGCCTTCTCTACCGTTATGAACTCAACTTCCATAGTAAAGCCCGTTTCACAGGATTGCTTAGTGGCCTTCCACAAGATTGCACAGTCTACTAGTATAAATATATACCCACTAGTAGCTAAGGATTCGTTTGTATTCAAAATCCAATTAGTATCACAATACCGTTTTAGGACATTGGTTTACCACTATAGTCTACAATAGTCTTTTAGGTACATTAGTAATCTATCAATTGCACTTTAATGCTCCTTGGATTTTGAGTATGTTAACTCAACTTTTTTACCGCAAGGGCAACATCTAGACGTATATAATTCATAAGATATGAGACCAAACCAATAATTTGTGCAAGCCTTTTCTGGTTCATTGGTTCACCCAAGTTTCTATTCAAATGATATCCCACCTCCAAAGGTGTTTTGACCATTAAAAGTTCATGGTACCAATACTTTTTAAGTATGCTTTCAACATAACGGGCTTGGGATAACAAAATATTATTTCCTTGCTTTATGATCTTGATCCCAAGAATCATATTAGCTTTCCCTATGTGAAATCCCCTAGAATCCTAACCCATTCACCCATTGTTTCAGGTCCGCAAACCTAGTGCTTGAGTAGACGACAACTTTGGACCATCCGAGTTGAGCCCGGAGGTTTGAAAATCTAACCTATGGAAGTGGATGACCGCAATGAAGACCTGGCCACTCTAATGGAGTTTAAGAGGAGAGAGAAAGTTAGTCTAGAAGGCATTAAAAGAAGGTTTTGGCATGCCCGAAAATTGATTATCGAGGACTTAAATGTCAAAGTAAACTATACCAATGATTAGGCATTTAATAGAGCTTTTTACCGTCCGAAGCCCGTCAAAATTGACCTTTGCATGAAGGAGATAGAGGGCTAGTTGATTGGAGCTGATTGCATGACTGGATCGACCGCCCATACCTAGTTTTGGGGCAATTTCGAGCTTTCGAGTTTAAAACCCGATTTTATGTTTCTCCTACCTTATAAACACATTTTTATGTTAAAGGGAGGCTAAGTGCTTGGGAGTGGTGAAGACCTTGAAGTTTGGTGGGATTCTTGCATGTGGAGAAGTGTCGAAGTGTGATTTATCGTGGTAAACACATGTAAAGGTAAGATACTCATGAAAACCCCTTTTCCAACTACTTTTGAAGGTATTTATGGAGATTGAATAGAATGTTGTGGTGGTTGTTGATGTTGAGTAGTAACCCTTTGAATGTTGGCTCATGTGCCCTTTTTGCATTGGAGACCGATTAGACCTCTCAAAGATGCCTGCAGGCGACTCTCTGAGAGAAAATTGAGGCTTTTTGTTTTGGGACTTGTTGGGATGATTAGAACGTGTTTTTCAGAAAATACTAGTGTCTCATTGAAGTCCCAAAAACCCCCAAGTGAATTGATTTTGAGAAGAGTTTGAAATCGACCAAACTTGGTCGCAACCTTAGGGTGCGCAGTCGACCAATTTGAAGCCTAAGTTTGAAGTTAGCAGGGATTCTAAAGGCTGACCTCATCAGTTGCAAGTGTTGGGGACAAAACAAACAGGAGAAGAAGAGGGGGCTAGACTTGACAGATAAAGACGAATGCCTACTATCTAAAGGTGTTTCGAAATTTGCTACGAAGATTGTATCTCCTTCAGCAGCATTTCTAGAGGTTACGCCTTCACACAAAGGTTCTCTCTGTTCACTACTTGAACCAGAGGGTAAATCAGGGGAAGATGGTGAGAACCTACCTTCAAAAGGATATCCTATAATCCCTACATCCTTCCAAGGCTCTGCAGGAACTCTAGGGTTTGGGTTTCCATAAGAGTCGCAGTTCTTCACCAACTTTTATCCCATGGTTTCAGTTCAGAAGTAAACTTACTAGGTTTGAAGAAGGAAGAAGACTTCACACAGAACTTAATCAAGCAAGGAAATTTAGAATTAGTTGTTGCATTAAGCAAAGAAAGAAATATACACGAAGTTGTTCAATTTTTAGGCAATGCAATTTTGAAATGAACAGCTTGGATCTCTTTGAATCAATGGTCATCAATGCACAACATTTGCACTTCAACAACGTTACATTACTCTAGAAACGTGGCAACATCATGGGTGCTTTGAGCATCGTGCACATCATTGTGGGATACACAATTAATTGACTGTTTTGTCAGAGCCATTAATGCTCTAGACGCATGTTTATCAAGACTCCCTTACCTCTCAAAAACGATAACACTTCTTGGCAAGCTCCTGCTCTTCTTCAAATTGCTCTAGAAAGCTAACTCTTTGCATTAAGCTTTGATATAAAGATTAGGGGGCTAGTGTTATAGATATAACAATCCAACCCATCGAATTAGGGCGAACCATGCAAGCCCACTCATTTAGTTCAGATTCAATTCGTTGGGTCCATCTACATGTACCACTTCCTGGTACACACTTCTCAGAGGATTGCTTCTCAGGAGATTGTTGGCTTAAAATGACACGTCTCTGTGATTGCCACTTGGCGCACTAGACTTCTCAGATATTCCCTTGTCAAGTGCCCGTGAAGCTATAGCTCGGCAAAAGTAATGCTGTAAGGGGATTCAATGTACCTTTATCCAAACGTCAATCAAGGCATTAAATTCAGCATTTAATGCTCAACGTTTACCAAGAGACTTCTCATTCGTTTGAGCTTCCTCGAGTATTTTTTCCTTACGTTTTGTCTGCCAAATTAAGGGTTTAGTTTCACATCTGAAACCATGTGATTCTGCATGTGTGATCAGTTTTGTATAAGGAGCAGTTGGCATAAAGCTTCTCCAATAAGATTGAACTCTTAATTTGGGGATTAAGTAAACCATCGTGTGTAATCAGTGGCGGACCCAGGATGCAATAGTGGGGGGGGCCGAAGAATGAAAGCCAGTAACCTTCCTATTTGGGGTCCCACCGCTAAATTATTTTATTAAATTAAAGAATAGACCCACATATATTTTGTGGGGCCCACACATATTTGAAAAAAAATGATAAATTATTGATAATGATTTTTTTTTTCCGAAATAATATAGGTAAAATTAAAGCAATAATATAAAAAAATATATACACATGACTTAAACCCTAAAAAGTTAAATCCAAACCAAAAAAATTTTTAGGTAAGAGATGCAAATCAATGGTAGTTAGTTACCTACTAATTATAGACATTTTATTCACAATACAAAATCAAATAACAAAAATTACAGAAGAAATAAAGAAACATAGAATATAAAATCAAATTAAAAAGAATAACAAAAGAAAAGAGAAAAAAAAAAAGAAACAATAAATAAATTGAGAAAGAGAAAGAGACTTAATTTTGTAGTAGATTTTTTTTCCAAATTTTCTTAAGCCACGCTTATAGAAAGGGAAGAGAATAAATAGGAAAAAAAGAGGATAGAGGAGAGGAGATAAGAGAATAAATAGGGATTGAAGAGTTAGTTTTTAATTGCAAATAACATTTTGATTTTTGAATACCTAATAAGATTTTTTTTTCCAAAATTTCCCTTTAACCCACGTTTATAGAAACAGAAGAGAATAAATAGGAAGAAAATATGAGAGAGAAGAGAGGGGAGAATAAATAGGGATTGATGAATTAGTTTTTTATTAGGAACGACATTTATACCCATCATTTTACCTTTAAACTTGTTCACAATATTGGGGGGGGGGGCCAAATAGTGACATTTCACATGTGGGGAGAAAAAATCGTTGAAAAATTAAAGGAATTAGGGGAATATGCATAAAATTTTAAAAAATCGGGGGGGGGCCATGGCCCCTAAGATTGAACTCTTAATTTGGGGATTAAGTAAACCATCGTGTGTAATTTGAACCCTTCATCTTGAGCTGACAATTTGGAGGGTTAGGATGCATCTTTGCCACCTCAAAGGTATGAATCTGGTATATAAGTACCATACTTGGCACAAAACAGGGTAAGCCCAGAGTTACAATAACTCTAGCATTTATTCTCCTACAAGTTCCAAAGAAAACATTCTTTCTTTGATCATTTACTCCTCCATACGGGGGTTTGTGTTTTCTTGAATCCGACTTAATCATTGGAGGTGGCTTCCCGTCTTTAGAGGCGGCCCACACTCACTTTCTTTGATCTTCAAGAATCAAGCTTGGACCGACAGTGAACCAAACAACTCACAGTCAGATTTTGGAACAACACATATCAAACTACATTGTTCATAGCATATCCATTCATACATATGATATATCTACTTAAATAGTCTAGTTAAGGCCCTTAGAAGAAAACCCAAATAATTTTCATATATAAGATATCAAATAACCTATTATATTTAGAATCCCCCATAATTTTATTTTTCAAGTTATATATCAACCATACCTGTACTATTAAAATAATGAGGTTAGATAATGATTTAACGCCATCCACCATATGTTCGGATTCCCGTATTATCTTCATATACTTGGAAAAAAAAAAGAAAAAAAAAACCATTCACAAGAAGTTAGAAAATTTTGTGCGTTGCTGGTTTGTAGATTTTTTTAATATTTGCCTTAGTCATAAGAAGATTCAATTGAGGGATATTTGGGGTAGAAAAGATTTTAAAGAGTTTAAAAATAACAGTTTACAAGCACAGAAGGCGAAGGCAAAATATACGTAGCTTTATATATATGTTGGGGGGAGGGGATATATACATGAGGCTAGGGGTGGAGCCCGAACTTGACATTGGAAAGGGCCGAATAATAATTACAAAATTTCTACTACTAATATTTTAAAAATAATTAGTATTAGTTTCTTAACAAAAACAAGAACAAACAAAAACCTACAAAAACACAATGACCTTTTCTACCGTTAAAATTTTCCTTCAATTGAAAAAATGGGAAGGCAAATTATTTCACACATGACAAAAAGGGCCAAAAAGATTTATGTCCAAAGATTTCAAAAAGTAAGAGCAAGAAGAAATTTTCTACAAAACCCCTTTAAACCCAAGAAGATTTGAATTATTGACCTCACACTCTATGGCATTAATGTTACAAACTCCTTTGGTACTCTTTTATAGTCTTTATAATGTTTTTTCCAAAGAAAATTCTTGATTGAAATTCTTACAAGTATGTATGAATATTCTTTGCTTATAGAGAGACTTACACACCCTATTGATTGGATCTAGTTAGCATCAAAATAGGTTTAAAGCTAAGGAAAAAATTGCAACCAAAAATTAATATCAAAATGTTTGATCAAGTTGGGATAAAACACAGTTAGATCAAAACGTGGGGCAAAATGAATATTAGAGGAAACACAAAACAAATGTTTATTATGTGTCACCATTTACCCAGGGGCGGAACCATGATTCAACATTGGATGGGCCGAAGAATGAGAGTTCCAATTATCTTCCGGTTGGGGAAGCACTAATGTTTTTTCATCATACTTATTGTGTGGGTTCATGTAAGACTCACTTGGTCTCACCTTTGAATTATTTTATCATATTAAGACGTAGGCGTACATATATTTTGTGGGGCCTACACATATTTTAAAAAAAAGATAAATTATTGATAATAATATTTTTTTTCCTGACAAAATATAGGTAAATTAAAGCAACAATACAAAAAAAATTTATGATTTTAACCATAAAAAGTTAGATACAAACCAAATTTTTTCTTTTTAAGGAGATGCAAACCATTTTATTTTTTTTTTATAAAAGAGGCAAAGCATGAAAAAAAATTGCCTGCTGTGCATAGTAGTGCACCACTAGAAGGTGACACATGAAATATGCCTGATAAATGGTTGAGATCAAACCTGTAATTTTTAAGTGATTTAAACCCAGTTATAATACTTATTTTAGCTATACCGCCCATTTCAGAACCCGATGAATGAAAAAGTCATCATCTCCACGACTTCTTCGTCTTTTCACTGAGACTATTTCTCTTCCTTCCCTTTTTTCATCCTCAATTGAATAATTTTAAACACTTTCAAAGTAACCAAAGAACCACAAGTTCTGCACACTTCAAAAACATCATTCAACAATTCTTTTACAGAGTTCAGGCTATTGGAAGAGTAGCCGGAGCATTGTGTTTACCAGTGGTTGGAATCGTTTTGTCAAGGAGAAAGAATTGAAACCAAATGACATCATCACCCTCTACAGGTGTGAACGTAGAGATGAGTGGGAGGGGAGAAAACGTTTTGTCTGATTGATGCAAGTTACAATCAAGGCAACAACAATGGAGTTTGGTTGATGGATTTAGAATAGGCTACGACTCAAAGAAAAAGGAGAAGACCACCACCGTCTTCTCCACAGAGATCAGATGGAAAAACAAGAGATGGAAGATAAACCTATTCTTAGAGAAAGAGGGAGAAGTCGTCGGAGATGATGACTTCTTCATTAATCAGGTTCTGAAATGGGCGGGTACAGCTAAAATAGGTGTTGTAATTGGGTTTAAATCACTTAAAATTACAGGTTTGATCTCAACCATTTACTAGGCATAATCCATGTGTCACCTTTTAGTGGTGCACTGATGCGCACAATAGATGATTTTTTTTCGACCAAGCAAAGCAATGGTAATTAATTATCTTACAAACTATAGATATTTTATTTACAATATAAATCAAATAACAAAAGTTGTAGAAGAAATAATGAAAAAGTAAAAATATATTTAATTGTGAAGAAGATTTTTTCTAAATTTTTCCTTAAACACCCACATTTTGTAGGAAGAGAAGAGAATAAAATGGAAGAAAATAGGGGAGAGAATAAATAAGGATTGAAGAATTAGTTTCTAGTTAAGAATGACATTTGAATACCTAATTGTGAAGAAGATTCTTCCAAAATTTTTTGAAACAAAAAAGAAAAAAATAAAGAGACAAGAAAAGAAAGGAAAGATAACAGAATAAATAGAGATGGATGAGTTAGTTTCTAATTATGAATGATATTTATATTCATTATTTTATTTTTAAAAATTATTCTAAAAAATTTAGGGCTAAATAGTGATATTTTACAAGTAGAAAAAAAAACTAATCAAAATTTTCAGAAAATGAGAGGGTCAAGGCTCCTTCCGGCCCTGATGTAGTTCTCCTGTGTAGCTTTTTGTTGTTTGCCTAGAAATTTAGTCATGAAATACGTAATAGAAATACAAAACGTAAGTTTAATAAAAACGTGGCCAGAAAATAGAAATGTTTTCAGACATGCCCTTTGTTTCCCTGAACTGTTGGGAAGGTATAACTGTATAGTATAACCACTGCTCAAGAATAGAATCCGACAACACAGACAAACTTCTTTTACAGAGACTGGGTTTGCAGGAGAAAAATACTTAGGATAATTAAATGCATGAGACCAATAAAAAATGACACGAGGGCACAGAAAACCAGAAAAAGGAAAAGTTCCACAAAATTCCACTTAAATGGTGAATTTTTTTAAGTGCATGGGGCGTGAAGGTGCAATATCAACGCAGAAACTTTTCTAAATTTAGAAAAACTTGACTGCTCATCGTCAAATAAACTTAAATTTCAGAATTTCAGTTCAATTTTATGCCATCAAATAAATGTTCTCTTAAGAATCCCACTAAGGTACAAGTCTGAAGTTTGTTATCTCAAGATTTAGAATTTGGACACCCTAGACGTGCCTTTTTTTTTTTTGGGTAAACAGTGCTTTATTCAGAGAAATTAAAAAAATACAGACACAACTGCATGAGTACACAAGGTTCAAACCGAACCAAGGAGTGAAAAATGACCAAACTGTCGTACATGCAATAGACAAGGTAATCAAAGATAAAGGTTGGGTCAAGCCCAAAATGGGTCACTAGATGTGCCTTCTTGGTAGATGAAATTTCAATGATAATGAAGATATGAATGGGTTAGATGGAATTGTAATATTCATTTTCGAATGAATTTTGAGTGAAGTGTTATGAAGGGAGTGTGTGTGTGTGTTTTTTTTTTGAAGGCGATAAATATTATATATAAATGGCCGATTCGCCTTTGGGCCAAAGGAGATTTAGACTATTGATAATTTAAAACATTAGTCTTTGCCAATTAAGCCAATTACCTTTTCCCCCGCCCGCATTTTAGGTAAGACCTTGTCAAATGATTTTAGTCAGGGTAAAAGGATTAGTATCTTTAAATGGTTGAATCCAGCAACTTGTTGGGCACTTGAAAGATTTCCTCTAAGGAGGGGAGCTAAACATTGGGCTGAGCTGGAATGAATTTCTCAATTATTATTTTTTTGAACATACACTTTAAATCTAAGGGATTAATATATTATACATGCCGTCTGCAAAGGTTGAAGCCACAATCTTTTCGCTAAGAGGTACGATTTCTAGCTTCAAAATTATAACTGCCTATCACCAATCTTCTAGTAGCATCTCTAACAACCCCCCAGCCCAAGAATATTCTAGCAATTTTTTTGGGGTCTTGTTTAATGCGCAGGACCATCAAGCCACATATTTTAGGCTATTGGTTCGGAATTCGGTCGAAATTTCGGATCTAATGATCAAAATTTTGACTTCACTTCATGTGCATGACCAAGCTTTTTCCGCTTTTTTTGGTGAATATATTCTAGAAATTATTGTCTCCTATTTCTGATTTTTATCTAGTCACACTCACGTGTCGTGTTATAGGTAAAGCCCACTTGATTCAGGAAAAAGCCTAATTAGCCCGGGACAACAGATTCGGCTATATTCTTTATTCGGGCTTTTTCAAATTACCACGTGGCAATAAGCCTTACACTTTCAGCCCTTGCGGTTGTCTGGTCCCTGAAAATTAGATATTTGCCAAAGCAAATGACAGCCATACGTGGCATGGTTCTGTAGAGTTGTTTTTTAATTTACATAATTGCCCTCCAATGCTAACCAACATCTAGAGAAACTGATCACTGGATAACTCGAGCTGCTCTCACGATACTCAATCTCTAATAATGCATATAAGTTCTAATCCAACGGTTCTTCCGCAGCAGACTAGTAATAGATCTTGACTGTTGATAGATTGAGTTCCTTTCTTGAACGTCAGATTAGAATCAATTCATTACATTTTGGTAGGATGGCCACAGTATAGATTATACGTTTATGGCTCACTCCGCAAATGTTTATCAACGGATGATGATTGTTTATTTTTACTTACCAAAAAAAAAAATTGTTTATTTTTAAATTTTAATTAATTAATGTTTCTATCATTGGTTTTATTTTGATTTATTTTAATATTTCTGTTCAGAGACAGAGATCGATAGATCAGTGTTCTTGCTCTCGCCTCTTCTGGCAAAGGTTCTATGGGTTTCTTTGCAGTGAAAACGTAAGACGGTTAAGCATAGAGTTGCAGATTACAGATGGAGGCAGCTTTGAACGTACAGAGACCCGTTTGTTACGGAGCAAAACATTTCTGTGAAAGAAGAAGCCGCTTAGAAGCTAGAACTTCGGTTGAACTATTCCCCATTGGCAGAGCAGACTCTTCTTCACTAGTAATCTTTGTTTTTTGCTGTTTCTTTATGTTTTGAACTTTTGATACATGTTAGTTGAAAATTTCGTAAATTTTTGATTTGGTGATTGACAGTATCTATTTGGATATGTGCTCATCATAAACTGTGTTCTCGTATTTACTTAGATGAAGATTTTGAGGTGGTGGGGGCGGGTGTTTCATATAGAATTCCTTGGACTTCACTTAATTTTTGCTGTATTTCTTCTTGATTTAGTTTTGAAAGAATGAGAGTTATTGTATTTTATTCCTTCTAAGCTTGTAGTTCGAGCGGTTCGTAGGACGATTGTTGCAGTAAAGGTGTCATATATATATATATATATTGATTATGTCGCACTAAAAACTATTATATGTGGTTCATGGTCGAATTACTCTTTAATTATCCGTTTATACCTTTCAGTTGTCCCAATGGCGAAAGAATTCTGTAGGAATCGGGGTTTCGCATCGTGTCATCGCAAGTGCAGGTCAGTGTGCGATTGATATATTCTTGAATGGACTACTGTTCTGATGCACATTGAGGTTCATTTTACATTTTTACTGACTTTCTTTTTATTTTCCTTACCCTGTTTGTCATCTTTGTGAATTGTAGATTTCTCAAGGAGGAGACCAAGGAAAGGCCCGATTCCAAGGCCAAAAGGTGCTGCTCCAAAGGGTTTTGTGCCCAAATCACGAGTTCAGATGAGCACGCAAAAGAGAGAAAAGAGTGATCGTGCAGAGGAAGATGGTTCGAGCACTGACATATCTGGAAGGAATGCTGGACCCAACAAAAAACTGTCAGAAGAGAAAGCTGAATCTGATGAAGATACAGAAAATGAAAATGAATCTGACAGAATTACATTGACAAGTCAACAGTTAGGTGCGGTTAGGAAGGATGAAACAGAGGAAAATGGAAGAATTACTGTAACAGACGATGATGCAGTGGAGACACCAACTCCAGAAATACTTTCTGAGAGTGAAGGGGGTGAGGGAGGAAGAACACCATTTAGAAGCAAGCACTTGGATGCGGTTAGAGGTGACATCGTAAATGAAGCTGAGGGTACGTTGTTAACAAGAAAGCCTTTGGGTGTATTTAAGAGTGACAGTGAAGATGGTGGAACTAATGCTGAAACTGATGAGGATAAAACTGAATCTGAATTGACAAAACTTGAGTCACCCGATCTTGGTGAAACTTCATTGGATCATGACCCAGAGATGGAAGAGCTGCCGGTTAAAAAGTCGGAGCTGGATGCTGATAGGCGCAGACAGGTGCTTGATAACCTAGCTCAGGAAAACTTTTCAATAGGAAATAGAGTGTTTGTCTATCCTCAGGTAGTTAAGGCTGGTCAATATTTGGAGTTGTACCTAAATCGAAGTCTCTCCACTTTGAAAGGTGAACCAGATGTTTTGGTCATGGGTGCCTTTAATGACTGGAGATGGAAACATTTCATGGTAAAATTGAATAAAACTCATCTTAATGGAGATTGGTGGTCTTGCGAGCTTTATATTCCTAATGAAGCATACAAGATCGATTTTGTGTTCTTCAATGGGGCAGATGTTTACGATAATAACGATAGAAAAGATTTTTTTATAGATGTTGAAGGTGGAATGGATGTGTTGGCTTTTGAGAATTTCTTGCTTGAAGAGAAAAGTAGAGAACTTGAAAGACTAGCTGCAGAGCAACGTGAAAGAGAAAAACAAGCAGAAGAGGAGCGGCGTAAAGAAGCAGAAAAAGCTGCAAGAGAAGCTGATAGAGCACAAGCTAGGTTGGAGGTTGAAAAGAGAAAGGAGGCTAATCTCCAGTTAATGAAGAAAGCTGTAAAGTTCATGGATAATGTTTGGCATATAGAGCCTAATGAATTTAAAGGCGGGGACCCAGTCAGATTTTATTACAACAGGAGCTCAGGTCCTCTTGCTCATGCTAACGAACTTTGGATCCATGGGGGGCACAATAATTGGAATGAAGGGGTGTCTATCATTGGAAGACTTTTCCAGTCTAAGAGAAAGGATGCCGACTGGTGGTACGTTGATGGTACGTATGACCATGGACTATCATATATTTCTTGTGTGGTGAAGATAGTTTGTCTTCTTTTGTAATCCATTTCTACTTGGTTAAGCACTTTGAATTTTTTGAATGACACTATGGTACAAAGTGTGTGCAAAAGGACAAACCTATTGTTTTGGAGGGTCCAACCACCCAGGGTGAGCTATATTGGAGCTTAATGTAGCTATCCTCTATTATCTACTTGGGTTGGGAAAAATCTGAAGAAAAAAAATCTCTTCATATCACAGTGTGCTAATTCACCATAGGTTCTCTTGAATTGTGGATTGAGGGAATGGTGTGTCCTGAACCATTGCACCTAGTTCATGTTCTTTAAAATAGTGCAATATGTCTTCCTTTCAAGAGTGTATGTATGGCCTTCAACAGAGTTTTGTTATACAGATTTTCAAGCCAATTCAACTTGATACATAGATTCTGTTTTTCTTTTTGTTACTTCTTAATATTAATCTGAGTTGCAAACAATTGATTTCAGTTAAAAGTTCAAATGCCATCTGACCATTTCACCATGGATGATCAAATGATTACAGAATCATGCATTTGAACCTTCCGTTTTTAGGCTGATATCTTAGATGGAGCTTGTAGCAACAGCTTTCTGCTGATGCATCTCACTGATGCTTTGGGTTCACCTCTCTCTGTGACTGATTGGTTGTTGTATTTTTTCTCCCTGATAGTTGTTGTACCTGATCAAGCGCTTATTTTGGATTGGGTTTTTGCTGATGGACCTCCCAAGAATGCCAACCTTTATGATAACAACAACTTTCAAGATTTCCATGCTATTGTTCCAATGTGCATGCCTGATGAACTATATTGGGTAGAAGAAGAGGACCGGATATACAACAAACTTCAGGAGGAGAGAAGATTAAAAGAAGAGGCAATACGTGCTAAGGTTAGTCTAACTTGGATAAAAATTGATACAGTAGTTATAATATGCTGTAGAATTGACTTTGAAGGTGAAAACCAAACACTCCTCTTACATGAGGGGTAACAGTTACGTTTATCCTATTTCCTGAGTAACTTCTTGTTGTAAGTATCCATCTCAAAAGCTTGAACTACTGGGTGGAGGAGCTCATAGACATTTCAGGGGACAGAAACCTAAGGAGTTACTGAGGTGGGATTAACCTAAGGGGTAACTGAGGTGGTAGTATTCTCCCATCACCTGCCTCACATGTACACTGGATGGAAAGACACACACTTTTGAGGTGATTATCTGAGCAACATGAATGGTTGGAAGTGTAAAGAAAATCTTTATTTTATGATTTAACTTTGATATATTTTGTACATCTTGTGTACATCTTTTACTGAGCATTTAATGCTCTTTTCATGCTGAATCTGTGGTCTCCTAACCAAGAAAGACAGGAGAGCCTTAAAGTAGCCATAGTCAAAATATAAGTTCATTCTCACAAAAACATTTCAATGAGGTAGCTCTTAGAGTATTTCTTTAGCAAAAGGACTTACATCTACTAGCTTAGGTGCCAGGTTTTCCCATAAATGACGCCTAAGAACATGAATTATATAAGCAACTATTATCCAACCTAAATGATCTTGGCAAGAAGATGATATAAATTACTTTGAATATAGATATTCTTTTAATAACCTAAATGTCCTTGGATACTCTAATCAACCAAAAATCTTTAATGATCCATCTTTCTATGACTTAAACTTGATGTTAGGAACGCCAAATTCTGGACTATAATCTTTGAAACCTTGTCAAAATTTGAGAGTGATGTACTAAAAAAATTAAATGAAGTAAGTGCTACATTTTTAGTGTATCTATGTGTTCTAGATCTATATTAATTTCGTGTGCTCTCAGTTGAATATTAACATCATCAGTGTTAAGACTTAAGAGTACCTAAAGAACTCTATCAACCAATGGTTGAAGTGACCCATTGCCGTCTAATTGCTCCTGTAAAATTGGTAGCCAAATGGTATCTTAAATCCAGCATCTTGATAGACTGTGGTTTCAACTTTGTTTGACTAATATTCTTGATAATTAGCATCTTTCTTATAGTTTTCCTGACATTGGCATTTGTCATTATAATTATTGACAACCTTCTTTTTTTTTTTTTTGTGGGGGGGGGGGGAACAAAATTATTGGCGACCTTGCTAACCATTTTTTTATTTTTTATTCAAGGCTTGATTCGTTATGTTTTTGTTATTCTTTTTGGGAAAATCAACTTTCATTTTACTGTATCTTTCCATTTTCTTTATGACTGTATATCTGTATATGATGAGAAGCATTGGAAAATATTTTACAGGTTTGGTCTCCTTTATGGGTGGTTAATGTCGTGGACCCAGATGCCATCACCTCTTTTGGAAAACCCTCCTAACTTTAGTTGGAATTCTTTCTGAAAATTTGTGCTTTATCTAAGTAAAATGGTTTATAGCTTTTTAACAACATAATTTCCTTTTTAAGTCAAGTAGATCCTATAAAATATTTCCCATTCAATAAATGGAGCCTACGGAAGAATCTGATTTGATACCTATGTGGTATAAAGGGACTACATTGGTTGATAAATTCTATGGCAAAAGGCTTGAGAATATTTCTATTCTAAGTGACCCAAAGCTTCAAAAAGAAAGAAAAGCAAAAGGCAAATCTTTTATTGAAAAGCTAATGTTAAAGTGTTACTACATGAGACATCTTTTTCTACTTAAAATTATTTCCATGATAAACGCCCACAGGGCTTGGTACCAAGCACAAAGTGCAAAGATGACTTTATTAAAGTTATTGATAGCTTCTTCTTTAATCTCAGTCAGCTCCAACTCATGAATCAAACTTTCTTCTACCTCATCCTCAATAAAGATGGAGCCTCTTCCTTCCTAATTTAGACCAATCTCCTCTATTAACTTCTCTACAAATTTGTTCCCAAACTTTGGCCCAGCTCCAACTGTTTGTTCCTTCATCGGTCAGTCCTTTCCAATCTACCTACATTTCTAGCAGATACATTGCTGATAAACATCCTCCTCTATGTATCATAATCACTGCTATCTTAAACTGACATCCGAAAAGCTTTTGACTCCTTGCAATGGGATTTCATTGCAATGTCTTGGCCCTAAATGTCTTTCCTTTTACTTTTGTCCATTGGATCTGTTTTTGCATCTCCTTCCCTCTTTCTCTATCATTGTTAATGTCTTTCCTGCAAATTACTTTCCTTCAAAAGTTAGAATCCCCCAATGCTGCCTCCACTCTCCTTTCCTCTTTTTTGTGCCCTTGAAGTCCTCTTTAGAAGCATTAATGGGGGACAGAATAGAGAAAGAAGGATAAAGAATAAAAGTGATGGAGGAGAATCTTAGAATAATCAGACTTGAAGAAGGGGAAGAAGGAGAAGAACGCTCATAAGAAGAAGAAGAGAAGAGGGGAGAGAGAAGATGCAATTCACACAAAGCTAAAACTTCAATTTATTTTTTTCTATTCCATGCTCAATAAGTTGATTACAAATGTTTAAATAATAAAAGAGACAATCTTCAATACGATAACAACTATAGTAGGACTCTTGGTAATTTAAAACTAACAAAAAACTGATCGCACTAGGACTCATAGGAATTTAAAACTAACTAAAATTGATCCTAGATATCCTATCCAAATTAAAAATCTAATTACATAATAATCCCAACAAATAAACAAAAAAATCCTAAATTATTTCTAAAGCTCCCATGGAAACAATTCCTATTTTATCTCCTTGCAAGCTGGACTTGGGGGGCCACCGGATTTGAATTTATTCCCTCGCAAATTGGACTTCTGAAAAATTATCTTCCAGGTAGCTGTTCATGCTACTGTAGTGTGAATAGTAACTTTTGGTTATGCTGCATCAATTTCAGAAAAAAAAAAGAAGAAAACTTGTCCTCAAGTTTCACTAAAAGAAAATCTGCCTTACTCGATTTGCGTCCACAAAAACAGGCTTTGATGTGTTGCTGCAACCATGGTGGGAGATCTCGCGAGATCTCGAGAGATATCTCGTTTTTTCACCTTGGCGAGACGAGATGGAGGTCGAGATTTACGAGTTGGGATATCTCGCTCGAGATCTCGCCATATCTCACCATATTTCGCTATATCTTGCCATATCTTGCCCTGGATCTTGATGGAACTCTCAATTTTTGCCTTTTTTTTTTTGTAGATTTTGGCTGAATTTTCACTTACAACTACTCTTTGCACATCTACAACAAGGAAGATCAATCATTCTCTACTTGTCTTATGAACTTATGATTTAATGATTTATATAGAACTTCTAATGGTTGTATAATTATTTTATTCTTGAAAATTGAGATTGTGATACTCATATGGATGGAATTTTGATAACATTTAAGTTAGTTGATGCATTTGATATACTTGCTTTTCATTTATATGCTTTAAAGGTTCTATATTACATGTTGTATAACATTGCATTCCCTAATCCTACTACATTTCGCTTTCACACTATGGGTAGACTTAGAAATCATACATAGGGTTGTTTCTGACAAATCCAAGGCCACCAACTCGTTCAAAAGGCCTTAAATAAGCTAAATACCAAGTTTCAACCCAATTGGGACCCTAAAACCCACCGAGATGGGCCACCGAGTTGATGCCAAAAAATTGTATATCTCGACCGAGATCTCACCGAGATGGTCGAGATCTCTCTCGAGAGCGAGATCTTCTACCATGGCTGCAACATTGTTCACAATTACTGAGAAAAGAAATTAGGGGAAACAAAAAAAGGAGGAAGGGATATAAGAGATGGGAAGATCCCAGGGAGGAGAAGAGAACCTGGAAGAAAGAAAAGAAGGTTGAAGAGTCCACTAGATAGAGAAGAGATTTACCCAGGTTTGGGTTCTAATGCCAAATGATCGGGGGGGAGAAAGAGAAGAAAGAGGGAAGAAGGAGAAATCTGAGAAGAATCAGACTTGAACAAGGGGAAGAAGGAGAATAACACTCATAAGAGAAGAAGAGAATTGGGGGGGGGGGTGCAAAGTCTTAAAGTTAAAACTTTAATTCATTTTTTTTATTCCATGCTCAATAAGTTGATTACAAGTGTTTAAATAATGAAAGAGACATTCTTCAATACGGAAACAACTATAGTAGGACTCTAGGTAATTTAAAACTGACAAAAAGTTGATTGTATTAGGACTCTTAGGAATTAAAAAACTAACTAAAACTGATCCTACCAGAGTGCTGGTAGGGTGGAGTTCATCCGGTCTATCCTCCAATCCTCCTACCTCTATTGGTATGGCATTTTCCCGATTCCTAAGTCTATTTCGTCGGCAATGGAGTCTCTCTTCTGTGCTTTTCTTTGGAAGGGCCAGGAATCCTTGCGATTCCTTCAACCCATTAGTTGGTCAAACATTTGTCGGCCTAAATCTGAAGGGGGCCTTGGAATCCACCGGATCCAAGAGGTTAGCTCTGCAGCTCTGCTCAAACTCATCTGGAAAATTGTTTCCAAACAATATTCTATTTGGGTTAATTGGGTCCACTCTTATCTTCTCAAATCTGACTCTCTCTGGACTGTTCCCATCCCTTCAAACTCTTCCTGGACTTGGAGGAAGCTTCTCCTCCTCAGACCACGAGCCCTCCCTGCCATTACCACCCTTATCTCCTCCAGCTCCTCTTCTTCCTTCTGGCTAGATCCGTGGCATCCGATGGGAATTCTCTCTACCCTTCTCCCCCCCGCACTATCTATGAAACCCGCATTCCCAAATCCACCCCTCTCTCGGCTTTCATTTCCAATGGCTCCTAGATCCCTCTCCCCCACCATAGTCTCATGCAAATTTGGAACTCCCTCCCCCCATTTATCCATCCCCTAATGATAAACTTGTTTGGCTTCCTTCCATAACTAAAACCTTCACCACATCCATTGCTTGGAACCTGTTTTGCTCTCCTTCCCCCTCTCCCCCTTGGCTCCCCTGGTTTGGTTCAAAGGTCACATCTCCTGTCACTCCCTCACCCTTTGAAGAGCCCTAAATCTCGCTCTCCCAACCCAGTCTTTCCTTATCTCCCCATAAATCCCTGTAAACCCCAACTGTATCCTTAGTTGGAATGGTACTAAGGACATTGAACATTTGTTATTTTCTTTCCTTTTCTCTAGTTCTCTTTGGAGAAAAGCCCTTGCCTTCATTTGCCTCGCTCTCGTCGCTCCTTTGGGTTTGATCATGATTGGTCTTGGGTGTTGAGTAATTATTCAAGTACCTCTATATGTGATCGGATTGGTAGGCTTGTTTTTGGTGCTATGGTCCACCATCTGTGGTGGAAGCGTAATCTTAGGCATTGGACCTCCAAATCCTGTTCTCTTGATTCGATTTGGAACGCTATTCACTTTGATGTATCCTCTAGGATTATATCTATTCCCCATCCCTCGGTTGTTGATTCCCCAAGGAATAGGCTCATTGTTGTTGCCTGGGGTCTCATCTCCCAATTCCATTCTTCTCCTTGATCCTTCTTGGTTGGATCTTCTTGTAGTCAGTTGTTTCGTTTCGTTTATTTAATTATTTATTCATCCAAAAAAAAAACTAAAACTGATCCTAGATATGCTACTGAATTAAAAATCTAATTACTAATTGTCCAAAGCAATAAATAACAAAATCCTAAATTATCCCTAAAACTCCTATGAAAACAGTTCCTATTTTATTTCCTTGCAAGCTGGACTTGGGGCCATCAGATTTGTATTTATATCCTTGCAAGCTGGACTTTGGACCCACTAAATATGAAAAATTATCTTCTAAGTTATTGTTCACATTACTGCAGTGTGAACAGTAACTTCTGGTTGGGCTGCATCAATTCAGGCCGTGACCGGTCAAGGCCTCATTTCCCCCTTATCCAAGTGTAAGAGTCTCAACCTTATGCACCTTGCCTTTGCACAGATGATTTCATGATCTACTCCAAAGAGACCCCCCACCCCACAAAAAAAAAGCACCAACGTTTCAGTGCCATAATGTCTTCCCTTTCAGCTCATTGAATCCCTCTCAGGTCTTCATATCAATCTTTTGACATAAAAAGTCTTTCTTCTATGAATCTTTGACTCTAATAAAATTCATCCCTACTTCACCTAATTGAGTTTTCTTTTGGTTCCCTTATTGTAAACTATGTTGGCTTTCCCCTTATCCTAAGTAGGCTGACTGGTCATCATTGTATACTCATGTTGAATCTTGTCCATAAAAAGATCCAGCTTTGGAAGGGTTAACTCCTTTCCTATGCAAGAAGACTTGTATTGATTAAAGTTGCCGCTCAATCCTCTTACAGTTTGAAATTATTAGGATCACTATAAACAAGGGAGAAGAATTGAAGAGTTGAGAGAAGTTGAAGAGGAAGAAGAAGAGAGAAGTTAGAAGAGTGCCCAATTGTGGGCCAGAGATGGAAACTCTCTTGCCTGTATGCATTACTAGAAATATGTTAGGAATCACAACCATCTCTATAGGGAGGCAAAAGAGAATAAAGTACCCTTATTACACTCCAATATTCCCTCTCAAGCTTGAGAATAGACTTCTAGCATTCTCACCTTGCCATTTAAGGTATTGAACTAGTTAGGAAGAGGCCTTTTGGTGAAGATTTCAGCCACAAAGGGTGTACAGACACATCTGGAGTCATTATTTTCTTTGATGAAATGCCTATCCACTTCAATATGTTTTGTTTGGTCATGATGGACTGGATTGTGGGCAGTGCTTATGGCAGCCTTGTTGTCACAATAGAGTCTCATAACCTCTTTTACCAGATAAGTTCACCAACCCCATAGGCCATGGCTCAAACTCTGCTTCTACACTTGATTTGGCTGCAAGGGGTTGTTTCTTGCTCCTCCACTAACAAGTTTTCCCATAAAGGTACAAAAACCTGATATGGGTCTGCTGTAAGAGATGGAACGAGCACAGTCAGCATCTGTAGAACCTTCTATCTTCAAATGGTGCCTCACAAAAGGGAAGTCCTTTCTTGGAGAGGATTTGATGTCTCTTATGATTCAGAAACAGCATCCAAGTGACCAGTTTTTTGGAGCATGCAGAAACTGACTGACAACCCTAATAGTATAAGATATGTCTGGTCTAGTCAATGATGGGTAAATCAACTTGTGAACCATCCTTTGGTACTAAGCCACATCAGGGGGTGGAGACTCACAATCTTCACCAAGCTTGTGGTTTTGGTCAGTTGGAGAGTTTATTGGTTTGCATCCAACATTCTTCTTCTTTCAACAGATTGAATACAAATTTCCCTTCTATAATCTAGACACCTCAATCCCAAGGAAGTACTTTAAGAGACAGATCCTTAATTTCAATTTATTGGGTTAGATATGCTTTCAACCTATTAATCTCAGCTATATCATTCCCAGTAACCACAATGGCATCCATATAAACAATGAGTGCTGTGTTAGAGTTGCTACTCCAGATAAACAATGTTTGATCAGCTTGACTCTGAGAATATCCATTACTTAAAGTGGCCTGCCTAAACCTTTCAAAAAAGCATTGCGAGATCCTTCACCAGAATAATGCCCTTTTTAAGAGGCAAACTTTCCGATCAGCAGAAGGAAACCTGGGGGGAGGGCTGCATGTAGACTTCCTCTTCCAAGTCAGCATAAAGGAAAGCATTCTTAACATCAAGTTGGGTACAAGGGCCAATCTCTATTGGTAGCCACAGATAGAAGGACCCTGGTTGAGTGGTGCTTGGCTATAGCAGCAAAAGTCTCTTAGGAGTCATCCTGTAGTCTTGGTTATAACTACTAGCATGGCTTTGTATCTTTCAATAGTACCATCTGATTAGTACTTGATTGTGTACACCCATTTTCATCCAACTGGAATCCTTCCTGTAGGAAGATCGACAAGTTCCTGTTCCCCATTCTTCTCAAGTGCTCTCATTTCTTCAGATATTGCCTCCTTCCACTTTGGGTTAGATATAGCTTCACCAAGAGTTTTTACACTACAGGATGAATAGAATGGCAGTAGAAAATGCTACACCTGTAGGAGATATAGCATCTAGGAAACAAATTTGGATAAGGATTAGTATAACTCTTGCCAATTCAAATGGCAACAGGAGGTCTAACTCAGAGGAAGAAGGGGTTTTGTTACCTGACTCAAGGAGAGGAGGCACGTGATGTGGATCTGGAGTTCTAGACCCAAAAGGGAGTCTTGATAGGTCTTTGTTCCTTGGTTATTCAATTTCCGATAGACTACATGTTAGCCCTTCTCATGACTAGAGTCATCTCCTGAGTTACCAACAACTGTGCCTTGTTTATGTTTTTCAATGTCAAACAGAAATGGAGGGGTAGAAGAAGGTGAGAAAGGGATAGTATCAATAGCCTCTTCACGCTCATGATGATTCTCCCTCTGAAGAGGATGTTGAGAAAGGAAAAAAAAAAAAAAAAAATAAAAAGAATTGATCAGACTCAAAGAAGGTAATATCCTTGGAGAGAAAGTGTCCATATGGGGAGGGATGATAACAGTTGTACCCATTAGAACAAGAACAATAGCCAAGGAAGACACCCTTAAGGGACTTGGGATCTAGCTTAGCCTGAGAGGATCTGTTAACATGGACATAGCAAATACACCAAAATACTTTGGGAGAAATAGAAGAGATAGGAGATAGGGGGAAAGAGTGGCCAAAGAAGTTTTAGAGGCAATGAAGCTGGATTGGCATGTGGTTCATTAGGTAAATAGTGCCAAGAAGAGCATCTGTCAGAAGATTTTAAGTAACATGCATACCAAACAAAAGGCTTAATGTGACTTCAAGAAGATGCCTATCTTTCCTTTCGGCCACCCCATTTTGTTGGGGTGTATCTGCACAAGCAATCTGATGTAAGATGCCCTTATTAGTAAAAAAAGGAAAATTACTGTAACCGCCAGAGATGTACTCGCCATCCTCATCAAGCTTAATAATCTGAATTCAAGTACTGAATTGAGTGTTAATCAACTGATAGAAGTTAATGAAGATGGTAGCTGAATGGAGCAGAATCGTTGGAGATGGACATCCAACTTTTGGCTATTGATTTGATTTGGAAAGCCATCATATTCAATGTCAGCTCTGGACTCCATATGCTTCCATACAGCTCCATTGTGAGTCAAACGCATTGTTGTTACTTGGGGTTAGGATTCTTCTCTTTGCAACTAAGCCTTGAGGCTTGTGTAGCGCTCCCCCTCCTTTTTTTCTTCTCTTTCTTATGATTCCCCTCCTCATTTTCTTCTTCTCTGAGGTTCTTGTAATGAATTTTTGTGTTCACCAAAAAACAAAAAAAAAAAAAAAAAAAAAAAAAGAAAAAGAAAAAAAAAAAAAAGAAAAGAAAATAAAATGAAGTACAAATTGCCATTTTTAAGTTCCATCTTTGGATGTGTTAAATATTTGAAAACCCTCATTGTTTTTCTGTTTTTGTTCCTTCTTTTTTTTTTTGGATGTCTTTTCTATTAAATGTTACCATTCAATTGACTCACTTTTGTTCTCTCACATTGTTTTCTTTTGCATTTGCTTTCTGGCAGGCTGAAAAAACAGCTCGCATGAAATCTGAAACAAAGGCAAGAACCTTGAAGATGTTTTTGTTGTCTCAAAAGCATATAGTCTACACTGAGCCAGTTGATGTTCAAGCAGGAAGCACTGTGACAGTCTTTTATAATCCTTCAAACACAGTTCTGAATGGAAACACTGAAGTCTGGTTCAGAGGTTCATTCAATCGTTGGACCCACCGTAATGGTCCATTACCACCTCAAAAAATGTTGCCTGCTGATAATGGTTTGCATGTCAAAACCACTGGTGAGGTTCTCCTTTAGTTGGACTGTTTGTTGCACTATAGTATATTTACAAATTCAGTCTGAATTGTATTTTTTGAACCATCTCTTTATTGGGGATGTCTAAGAGGATTCTCTGGTGGAATTAAGTTTTATCTTTTAATATTTTTCTGGAAAATAATTTCCAAACTTCTAGCTAGAATGTTCAAACTTTGCTTCTAGTCCATTTTTTTGTTTGTTGAATTTGTACCTATCTAAACATATAGGAAAAATTTATTTCATGGATAAGTTGTGATCTACTTTTTTTGATAGATTTATTGAATGGTTGCAAATAGTTATTTTAGATATTCAATGAAGAAAATGTGAAATTTAACTGAGGGAATTGCACATGTGCTTGTTTTCCAACTAATAATCTGGTGACTGTCCAATTATCCATGCAGCTTTTTTGTACAATTCAGTGATTAACAATTCATTAACTTTATGACTGTTCCCTGAATTTCCAGCATGGTAGGATACCTTTTCGTATACTAGAATATTAATAGTTGTTGAGACATGAAGGTGTCAATGTTGTCTTTTTACAGTTAAGGTTCCTCTGGATACGTACATGATGGATTTTGTTTTCTCTGAGAAGGAAGATGGTGGCATTTATGACAACAAGAATGGGATGGACTACCATATACCTGTATTTGGAGGAATAGTGAAGGAGCCACCAATGCATATTGTTCACGTGTCCGTTGAAATGGCACCCATTGCAAAGGTTGGTTTCAGCTACACTTAGATGATCATGCTTGAAACTTACTATTTATTTGATAAGATGCCAAGGATTAAGGGTTTATTTATTTATTATTATTATTATTACTACTATTATTATTATTATTTATTATTATTATTATTATTATTTAATCCATATTCTTTCATAATTTGGAACTTCAAGAAATTACTTGGTGAAATCTGCAAACACTTGAGAGGGAGACATGGTAAGGTATCATGTCATGTATGTAGAAGATATGTAGGTGAAGAGAACATTCTTAATGCAGAATTTCAGCAAGAAGAAAAAATGGGCCTGTCATTTTGGTGTTGTTCACTTTCTTGGGACAAGTGAGGCTTGTCTTGGAGTTCCAATGGGTCATATGATATATGGACCATGGACTTGGAATTTTTGAGTTCTTTATTGTAGTGAGCCAATTCTATAATCCCAAGTGTGTGAGATTTAGGCCTTATATGGGGTTAAGTAATTAGTTGACTACTTTTATATATGAGGTGGTTTTCCTTCACGCATAGTCAAGGGATTCACCAGGGGTTCAGACGATTGTAGAGTGTATTCGGAACAGTCAAGGGATAACACTGATTTGTACTTTTAGGGCTTGGGGAGAATTTATGACTTGTTGAGGTCTTTTAATTCAGTTGTTTTCTAAAGTCTTAGCCCTTTATTTTCTGTTTTTGTATTGACCATGCAAAATTGGTTAGACAAGTTCTTATCTAGGTAGGGAATCTCTTATTCTAAATAAAATGTTCTTGGCTGTCAAATGATTTGGTGGATGAAGTTTATGGCTGTTACCCCTTTGCCTTTGGGAAAGTAAGTTGTTGCCAGACTTGGGGAAAAGAGGGAGAAACTCAAGTGATTTGAGAGATTCTGATCACGTAGTCTATTGGCTATGTAAGTTTGGTTAGATTTTGTTTACCTTGTCAAGTAGCTACTATTTTATCTACTTTTCATTGTGCTTGCTGAAGTTTGATATAATCTGAGGTTGGGTGGGATGATTTACTGTTATTGGTGTTCATAAGCTGTCAGTACAGGAATTTCAGCCACTGGGATGCCACCAATATATGCTCCCCCAAAATCGAGGTCTTCTGCAATCAGAGTTCTGCCTATTAGATTTCCTTCATCATTGCGGATATTGAAGGGCAGTGTACTTCATCCAAGCTTTGAGGCTGACTGATTAGAGCCTCGAGCCTCTGATTTACTGTTAAATTTCCTATATTCTAGGTTTTCTAGTTCAGATTCCATCGTTTTTGACTGATGATCTCAATCTTACCATTGAGTCTTTGCTGTACTTTGGGGTTGTGTTAGTCCTAGAAGTTAAAAGGTTGACTTAGACCTTATTATTTGAGTTAATTTCTGGTTTAGGTTTTCTTGACTTGTTAAGGGGGCTAAAATCTGAGTTTTTTGTCTTTTCAGTAGACCCTCCTCATCCCTAGTCTTCCTCTTCTTTCTGTTTGTAGTTTATTATGCTATTTCTCATGTAGTCTTATACATTCCTGTGTTAAGCAGTTAAGCTGCTGCTCTTTTTGTCTTTATGGGCTTCCAAACCCTGCCCACTCCCCCCACCCCCCCTTTTTTTTTTTTTTTTTAAATTTTCCTAATATATCCATTTTTTTAAAAATGTAATTTTAAGCACTTCAATCCAAATTGAAATAAGAAAGCCCTGTTGTTATGGCAATATGCTTCACATTACAATCAGTTCTGTATGTCCTTCCTGCTTTTAATGGGATAGGAAACAGAAACACAACAAGGGTTGGTGTAGAAATGGGAATAATACTCATCTTTCTCAATCTTGTGACTGATTGCAGCAAATATTCCCACTCTAGTGAACATTTGTTTAAGGAAAATTCTTTCCTTCATTAGATATGTACCTGGAGTACATCTTATGGAAACTGTGATACTGAAAATGGACTTGGGGAATAAAAAGTTATTGTAAAAGACTTGCAAAATTTATGGGAAAAAAAGTAGAATTAACAATTAATACTAGTTATTGAGACATGTGAATAAAAGTACAGAAATACACTGTAGTAAGAGCATGTTTTAGAAATCTTTAACATAAGAAATTCACAACTTCTTTCAGTTGTATTCATAGTGTTAACTTATTTATGCATAAAATATATATGGTAGGTATGGAAATCAATCAGTACAACCATTTGGATTTCATTAATACCAATGTAAATGATTTCCAAGGCCAAAGCTAAATCCTTAAGGTCTAAATCAGCATGAAAAGGCTTTATGTTGGGAAACGTACAAGGTAATTTTGATATACATTAGAGGATCTCACCAGTTGCATACCTGGAAGTACATTTTCTACAGATCAATCAAACAACCCAAAATCTACAGTTCATCCATGATTATCTGATCAGTCCAAAGAAATACACTTCAACGATAGCTGTGGAGGTTTCTGATATTAAACCAATGGAACAAAGATTCCCTCAAAATCCAGTCAAGTTCCCTTCTTCGTGAGATGTAGCTGAGCAATGGTGGATACCTCCCTTCCTCCTCCCCTTCCCTGTCCATCACCCCTTCTTCTTCCCCTACCCCTCCTGCCGCATGGTCTTCTCTTTTCTCTACTTCTTCCATCCCCTCCAGAGCTGGGACCCCCCTGTGCTTCATCCCTCCCTCTGTTGAAGATGGCTGTGTTGTTGCTGTAGAAATAAACGATTGTAGTAGAATGGCTTGTTGATCCATGATCTCAAGCCCTTTATTTATAATTAAGTGGAAAGTAGAATATTACAAGGAATAGAATTCTATATGAATACAAACTCTAACTTAACTCCTATACAAACTCTTATTAGACTCCTAATAGAATCCAACACTCCCCCTCAAGTTGAGGCATAGATATTACTCATGCCTCACTTGCCTACAATAGGAAGGAAATCTCTTTCTTTCAATCCCTTAGTGAAAACATCTGCTAATTGGTCTTCAGATCTTACAAAAGGCATGCAGATAAGCCCTTGTTCCAACTTTCCTTTGACAAAAAACCTGTCAATTTCAATGTGCTTAGTTCGATCATGTTGCACTGGATTATTAGCAATACTAATAGCAGCCTTGTTGTCACAATATAACATCATGGGGTTTGGAACTTGGACTCCAATATCTTGCAGCAAGCCTTTCAACCATAGTAGCTCACAAACTCCACGAACCATAGCCCTATATTCAGCTTCAGACTAGATAAAGCTACCACATTCTGTTTCTTACTTCTCCAAGTGACTAGATTACCTCCAATAAAGGTACAGAACCTGAAATTGACTTCGCCTGGAGATCCAGTCGCATCGGTGTATGCTTCTACTTTTAGATTATCAGTGGGTGACAAAGTATTCCTTTTCCAGGAGTTCCCTTCAAATACCGTAGTATTCTCGATAACACCTTCATATGAGCTAAATATGGATCATGCATGAATTGACTCACTATACCTACAGCATAAGCAATGTCTGGCCTGGTGTGAGACAAGTAGATAAGCTTCCCTACCAGCCTTTGGTATCTTCCTTTGTCCACTGGTTCTCCCTCTTTTTCTTTAAGTTTAGCTCCAACTTCAATAGGGGTATCAACTACTTTACACCCCAACATTCCCACTCGATAATAGATCTAGGACATACTTTCTTTGGGATAGGAATATACCTTTATTTGATCGAGCCACCTCAATCCCTAAGAAACACCGTAACTTCCCTAGATCTTTAATTTCAAACTCTTTGCCAAGATAGTTCTTCAACTTTTGAATTTCTTCACCATCATTCCCCGTGATGACAATATCGTCTACATAGACAATGAGAAGTGTGATGTTAGTATTTGACTTCTTGACAAATAGTGTATGATCGCATTGCTTTGCTTGTACCCAATAGAAGTCATTGCCTTCGAAGGCGCCAAACCAAGATCTAGGAGACTGCTTTAACCCATATATTGACCTCTTCAACCGACGGACTTTCCCTGCAGATTGTCATCGGAAAACCAGTGGGATTTCCATATAGACCTCTTCTCGCTAACTCCCCAGTAAGAAGGCATTCTTTACGTCTAGTTGGTGCAAGTTCCAAGTGTTTGTTCACAGCTACATGCACAACGTAACTCGACGGTATTTAGTTTCGCAACCGGGGCAAAGGTCTCCCGATAATCAATCCCATAGGTCTGGGTAAACCCCTTTGCAACTGCTAGTCTAGCTTTTAACTTGTTGATCGATCCATCCATATTTTGTTTAACCACAAATACCCATTTGCAGCCCACCGGTTTTTTTTCCGGAGGAAGTGTAACCAGCTCCCAAGTGTCATTTTTCTTCATTGCTCGCATTTCCTCTACCATAGCTTCCTTCCATCTCTTATCAAGATAGGCTTCCCGCCAACTTTTAGGAACAGATACGGATGACGGAGAGGATATAAAAGCACGGTAGAGCGACAAAGAGTTATAAGAAACATATTAGCATGGGATGTTGAGTACAAGATCCGACCCCTTCAACAAGAATAGGAAGATCGAAGAAGATACCCAGAGAATCCGATCGAGCAGGAGACCGAAGTGGTAACGTATCCCTTCCACCGCAGCCGGTTGTATTTTTCCTCGATAAGTCGACTCTTTATTTTGGTCAACTGGCTTTGAAAGACCCCAACAGAGGTGTCTCAAGAGTGGTCTCCCGCTAGGTTCTTCACATGGTTCGAAATTGAAGGGGAGGATTAGAGTCTAGATACGCCGAAGTCTCCCCGGTCGGAAACTCTTCCGGGACTCTAAGTTGTGTTGGTGTGTGAAAGGAAGATCTAGAGTCGAAAGAACACCTCTCTCTAGGACTCCCCGGAGAGGTGTATAGTAAGGGCAAAACTCATGAAAAAGTACATCCATGGATACAATGGTTCGAGGGAGGATGATAACATTTGTACCCTTTCCGAGTAGCAGAATACCCCAAAAATATGCAGCGTAGGGTGCGGGGAGCAACTACTCGGTGATGTGATTCGGCATAACACACGATCCAAAAACCTTTGGGAAATAACAAAAGAAGAGGCTCCTGAAGAATCTCATTAGGACATTTAAAACCAAGTATCCCACGGGCATCCTATTCATAAGGTAAGAAGTGAGAATAGCATCACCCAATCGGTCGTACATTCATAGCAATCATAATAGAACGGGCTATCTCTAAGAGATGCCGATTCTTCCTTCGCCACCCCATTTTGGGCAGCCGATCAACGCAACTAGTCCGATGTATTATGCAGCAGCGAGAGATATCTTTGAAATTCACCATCAATATACGTCATTGTCACCAAGGATCTTCACGGGGCATTGAACTGAGTTTTAATCATATTATGAAAATCACGAAAACATCGGAAAACTTCATTTTTTGTTTTAAAAGATAAATCCATGTAGAACGAGAGTGACAATCAATAAAAGTAACAAAGACCATGGCCGATGATAGACACACGTCGGCAGGGACCCACACATCGATGAATTAACATAAAAGGAATATTTTTCTATTATGAAGAGAAGGTAAATAAGTAGAACGAGTCGCCGCAAAAATGCAGGCTTCACAAAAAAATCATCCTCATTACAAGAAGAAACTAAATCAGAAATATTTCAAGAGTTCCTGAGAGGGGGTGACCAGCCTACGGTGCCACCGATGAAGGTCCGATATTACCGACTGGACCCGATTAGAAGATGTAGTCGAGCAGAAGTAGATCCTTCAATCGGCTCGAGCAAATAAAGTCCATTGTCTAGTTTACCACGTCCAATCTCCTCCCCGTACGATCCCGAAAGACACAATAAGATGGGAAAAATGTCACTTTACAATTTAAGTCAGTGAAGACTGCGATAGAGAGCAAGTTAGTAGAGAAAGAGGGAACATGTAAAACTTTAGACAAAGACAGGATGGAGAATGTTGAATGGTCCTTTCCAAGAATGGAAGAATAGGAGCCATCAGAATTGAACTTTATCCTTTCCGAAGTTGGAGAATATTGTAAGAAAAAGAGGATAAACCGTCATATGATCCGTGGCTCCGGTATCAATAATCCAAGGAGTAGAAACCGAAGAAACTTGGAAGCTTGTAAAAGTTTTACCGAAGTAGCAAGGTAGGAGTTGGTTTGATTAGTAGAGGAAGCAAGGGTAGAGGTTGTACCGGCAGTAGAAGATTGCAGAGTACGTCAAAGAAGTTAACCCCCCTGAGAGACCAACATCTGCAGAGGGTCTGTGGAAACTATCTCGGAGATATGAGCTTGATTTCCTTTTTTGTGCTCTTTCTCAAAATCAGCAGGCTTCCCATGGAGTTTCCAACAATTTTCCTTAGTATGATAGGGTTTGTGACGGTGCTCACACTTGACAATCTCCTTAGCCGGATCAGATTTAGTGCAACAGACCGAAAGCGATTTCTCCAAAATAGGAGTATGAAGCAGGTAATCGACGACTTCCTCACACCGAACAAGAGCATAAGACGTCTAGTGTAGGAAAGGGAGAACGACTTAAGACTTGTACTCGACCGATCGTACTCACGTTCAAACCCGCCAGAAGTCATATACTCGAATCTATCAATGTGCTCTTATAAGTCGCCACATCATCCGGATTAGTGGGGTGATAATCCCCATAATGATCCAACTCTTGCCAAAGAGATCGCAACTCAAGATAATAGTGGGCCAGATCAGTCCTTTTGGGTAGTCTCATGAAGCTCTTTCGTAGCTCATAAACCCGTGCATCATTCCCCAACTGTCCATATGTTTCAGTAGTAGCCTTCAGATTTGGGCAGCAGATATCAAGTAATAGATATCCACGGGCAATATTTGGAATCATGGAATTCAAGAGAAAGGACATAATAAGAGAGTCATTCGAGATCCATTTTTCCGGGAAACGCGTGGTAGAAGGTTTGATAGTGGTGCCCGTAATGTATCCAACAAGTCCTCTTCAAGAATAGTTAAGTAAGCGATCGTGACCAAATCAAATAATTTGTCCCATCAAATCTTACCGAAAGAGGATGAAAATTTGGGTAATGTTCAGGGCCGGCGGGAGCAGTAGTACCATCGATAGTTGCCATGTTGAAAAAATTGTCTGCAGTTCTTCACCACTTTGTGAAAAAAAAAACGAAAACGTCGAGAATGCAATAGCCAAACAATGATATGATCAAATCTCCCCTCTCTCTCTCTCTACTAAAACAAATAAACTCTGAAAAATATGAACCCTTGAAACATCAAATATATATATATAAAAAAAAATAGGATTGGTTCGGTGGGCTTAATTATGGGAACAAAATATGGTTCGAAATATGGCCGGTTTGGTCCAGGCAATGGGTTTTGGAAGGGCCACTTAATGGGTTTTAGAAAGGCAGCTTAAGAAGGGAGACGGGATTTAGAAGGGGTTACCCGGTTCGATGGCGAGGTGGGTGAATAAGACTGGTTGATGACCGATGGTGAAGACGATGATGGCAGCGATGGTGAAGACGATGAAGACAGCGATGGCTGAAGACGATGAAGACAAAAAAAGAAATCGTCCAAAAAACGCGATGGTGATGGAGTGCAGGATCTTTTTTTTTTTTTCTTCTTCGCTTGGTGTTGTCGATTTGAATGCGCGGTACGAATATCAGCCAGAGAGGACGATGAGTTTCGATGGTTACTCAATTGGTTTGAAGAATCGATTGGTTTGAAGAACGCTAAAAAACGATGGGTTTCTTTCACGACAGAGATAGCAAGAGAGGGGAGGAGGTAAGTTGACACTCTTCTCTTTTTTCTTAATTCCCTAATCGAGATTAGGCTCTGATGCCATGTAGAAATAAACGATTGTAGTAGAATGGCTTGTTGATCCATGATCTCAAGCCCTTTATTTATAATTAAGTGGAAAGTAGAATATTACAAGGAATAGAATTCTATATGAATACAAACTCTAACTTAACTCCTATACAAACTCTTATTAGACTCAAAAAAGAAACAAAGAGTGGGCACATCCCCAAAGGGGTGTTGGGTGGGGGGGTTGCCGGGGGGGGGGGGGGGGGGGGGGGCGGCCCCGGGGGGGGGGCGGAGTAGTACCACCCCATTTTAGCCTAACTATGGTTCATGGGTTAACTCGGGAATTGGAGGGACTGACTAGCTAAGAAGGACCCTTAGGTGTAGAGACCATACCAGGAATGTTGTTAGACCTAAACACCAGTGGAGGGAAGACGGAAACCCTAGAAGTTGAGTGAGGAAGTGCTAGACATGATCAAGAGTGAGAGTGGAGCCCACTGGAGACCTAAGGAGTGGTATGACCAGCTGGTTGATAGAGCCAGTCAATGGTGAAAAGGTATAGTTGAACAGTAAAAATGAGACCCTTGCCCTATAGACTATCCTAATGCGAGAGGAGACTCTCATTTTGTGGGAAACACAGTGGGAAGGTGGCTAATGAGAGAAGAAGGAAGGGAGCTCCAAACCTTGAGTTGCCAAGCTCCATTTGGGATTAATTACTGCAAAACCTACTCAGAAAACACTATTGTAAGGTAAATCTCACTCTTCCCTACCTATCTATATGAGTTTTGCTATATTTTTTTATGTGTGGGCTAATAGGTGGGAGCACTAGTGCAAAGGAATGGGGAAAGCAAAGGGGTTTCCCTATTATTGGTTTCTATGTGTTCTACAGACTAAGAGTAGAATTCTGAAATGAATACAATAATGTTTCAATTGGGATTGAGTAGGGTTTGGTTTGGAATCCCAAATTTGGGGATAGTGGAACCCAAGATGAGAGGTGTATTAGGAGGAGATTAGCTATGGAAAAAGAAGGACCATTGGGTGGGGGAGACTCATTGGGAATCTCATTGGAATTAGAGGAGAAGAAACCCCAAATTTCGGGGTGGAATTCCTCCTGGAGACCCTTTGGTCGATACAGTAACCACCGGCTAGGTTAGCTGCATCGACCGGTGGTTGACTAAGGTGAAATAGGATTGAATTGAAGGGAGGATTTTGGGAGATGAATGCTTACTTATAACCACTAACATGTGTACCTTATAGTGAAGGTTGGTTGAATTTGGAGTACTGTTGTCAAAGCGTCCACCTAGGCGGCAAGGCGGTTTTTCAACGGCCTTGTTTTGAACTGCTTAATTGACGCGCCGTTTTTTTGCCTAAGCGCTACCGCTTTGTTGCCTTGTGCACCTTATTGGCGCTAGACGCTAAAACAACTACTTTTTTGACATTTTGTACATAATATTTTTTTGCTTATTTTTTTTAAAATCAAAATTTATTCTACAAAGCCATATATATATATATTTAATAGCTTAGTCATTTTGGAATCGATTGCAAAGGAACCCCTGTGCCCGTTGGCAACAGAATGTGAAGCATAAGCCATACTTAACATCAAGCATCAATGAATCATTAAATGGACAATGACTTGGAAATCGGAACAACGAGATCTATTAATTTATCGTGTTGGCCCTGTTAGTACATAGTCATTGTTATGATGCTTGATGAGTTGAACTTATTTATTTGTTCTTTTTTTTTGAAAAATTATCATTCTTGAATGCTTTCTTTTTTGGATGAATGTGACTATTGAATGTTTGTTTAGCTTATTATAGAAAGTACATGTATTAAAAAGTAGTTGTATTGAAAAATTTTTACCCGACTGCTTTGGTCTCCTTATTGCCGCCTAGGCGACGCTTTGTCGCATAATCGCTTGGGCGGAGCCCTAATCGCTTTGGTTGCCTTGCCGCCTTGACAACCTTGGTTTGGAGTTCAACAACCCACCTTAGAACCGTGTTTGAATCAAATTAACAACCGAACAAGGTGAAGAGGAATTGGATGTTAAACTTAGGATGCCAATTTCACATTTAACTATGCCATGAATGTTATATATGCTATGATATGAATGTGTAATTATGAATGACATGTTGCATGCATCCATAATATAACATGTGGGTCTCACACCTACACACATGGACACACTATATTTATTTTTCGATGCCTTATCATTATCATGATGCTTATTATGAATGTACATAGATCACAGGAAGATGGAGAAATGCATCTTATGATATGATGGGGATGGTGGCTATGGCCATTGCCTTCAAATTCTCATGCATATTTTCATATGAATACATGCTATATAGTTGCACTAGGTTAGGACTTAATCTCGGAGTGCAACTACCCTATCAACACAGGCATTGAGGTTGGCAACTCATGGTATGGAGTAGTGGTACTAGTGGACGCCCAACAGACGGAATGGGAGCCATGAGGGGACACTGGGTACCCTAGTGTACCATTCATGTTGCCACTAAGATAGTGAAACTTGAGGTGGCGGCATAAGGTTGTTGTGGTGTATATCCAAGATAACTAGGCTTGAGGTATGCATTTTTAGGATGGCTAGGGTAGCTAGGTCAAGACAGCGGGTTGCTTGAGGGTCTATCTCTAAGCCATGGAGTACACAATGAGTAGAGACTTTGTATTGGCTAGGTAAGTCATGACACACACCAGTCTGTGGCAATGGTCATTATGAGTGGTTGGTGAGGATGACGTGGGTGCGAGCCTGGTGTGGACTACTATCCCTTAACCTTGGTTGTGGTGCAGGGTGTGGCCTATACCCTATACCCTTGGTCTTGTACTTTCTTTTTGTGGACTGAAAGACCTCCCTGAGGACTGGTTACTATCAAAGCGTGTTATTATAGTTAGAGACCTGCATCTTGTATATTGATTGGATGGCATGTAGGACAACATTGCATGCATATGATTGTGTGTGTTTCCTCCTCACGAGTTTGGTGGAAGTCAACCCTTTGGGAATCCTTCCTTTTTAGATGAAGTCACAGATGGGGGGTGGCTTCATTGAGAGAGGCGTGACGTAGATCATAACGCAGCATGATTTGACTTCCGTTTATTATCTTTGGAATTAAAACTGGGTCGATGTAATAAATATTGAACCTCATGAGTGAAGGAAATCATTGATAATTCTTCTTTAAATTAATGTTTGTTATTCGGTTATTTCTGCTGTAAACGTTATAGACATGTGTCATTTATGGTACTGAATCAGCGAATCCTAAGGGGGCCTGTATGGGAATCCCGTGCTGGCGAGTAAATCCGAATAACCCCGCTGGGGATGTTACAAGACCACCCTTCTCCATCGTGCAACCTTCTCTGACCAAACAGTGGAAGATCTTAGGTACTCTTGAAATCTTCCTACTCGGCTATAACGTCTTCCTCTTTAGATTTTTTGAGGAAGATGACAAGGACCAAGTTCTAGATGAAGGTCCATGGATGGTTGGCAAGAAACCTTTATTCCTATGACTATGACATCGGAATCACACGGGAAAATCTGTCCTCCCTTCCTCTTTGGGTATAACTACCTGACCTTCCTCTTCACTTTTGGTGTGTAGATGGCTTGAGTATTGTTGGGTCAACTTTGGGCTCTCCTCTGTTTTCAAACACTCATCCCTAAAAACGGATTAACTATCCTTGCATGGAATTCTCCGTTGTGGCTCCTCTTCCCTCCTCCATCTCAATCAAGGAGGAATATAAGTGTTGCTTCAATTAGAAGATAAAATTTGAATGAAAGCCTCCTCTCTGCTTGGTTTATAAGTGCTTCGGCCACAAGCCTTGTGACGTTGGTAATCCCCTTGTGCCTTGGGGAGTTCTTGTATCTCATGTGTTACCCACCAAATCTAAGCTTTTGAGAAAACCTTGCAATCCACACCTCTCTTCAGGTGCCAAAGTCCTCTTGAGGCCATGACTTCCTTCGGCGATTCCAGCAGGCTTCCCAATGTTGGATAAAATCGATACCTAGCCCTGGCGTTGGAATCTGATGATGCACCACTGTCTGATGATTGTTCTCTTGCATCCCCCATTGGTCATCCCCTCTGTCGAGCAATCCCTTCCTTCCACCATGCTTGCTTCATCCGTTGCACCTTCTACATTTGCTACCCTCCAATCCCCTTGGTCCCCCCTAATGCTTGTTGCTTCTTGTGCTGATGCATTGCTTATTTCCTTGCTAGCCTTTGGGCACCTTCCCTTCTTTATCCAGGTTTACCTTCAGAGAGGAGTACGATCCCTCTCTTGTTCTCTTCCCACTCGTCTTTCCCTCCAATCTTAACCCCCCTCCACTAATTCCCTCTTAACCCTTTGGGTCTACTGCCCCTCCTCCCTAGTCCCTACCCCTCTTTGGACCTGCTCCTCAACCCCAGCCCATAGTATCACATTTCCCTCAAACCTGGCCCAAGCTCACCTCATCCTCTCCTACTCCCACTCCCCCATTGGGCCACTTCAATATTGACTCTTCGCCCGTCCTTCTTCATTGGCCCATCCCCTTTCGAACTGTGATTCGGCTCTTGCTGGCCTTGGCCCAACCTCGGCTTTCTCCTATCCTAGCTGTTGTGGTTCCCCCAATTTTGTGTTGGGGATCATTTCTATGCTCAAATCTTTAACCAGCTGATACTCTTGCCTTTGGCATCGAGTAGGTCCCCCTCCTATGCCTTCTCCCTTGATGGCTGTGATCCCAGAGCCCCCCCCCCTCCCTTTCAGATTCCTTTGGCTCCCTCCTGAGCAGGTGGCAGAGCCTTGCCCTCTTGAGGCTGAAGATATCCTCAATGTTTCTGAAATTTTTGACATCTTTGAGGGTGCCTCCAATTCCGGTTGTGATGGCTATAGGAGGAGCAATCCCTCTACTAAGGGCTGCCACCATTTTTGGAGAAGATTTCGTTGTTGATTTTAATTCTTCTAGGAAGAAAAATAAGAAAAAGAATAGAGTGAGGAATTAGATTCTTTTAGTCTTCTTCCTCCTCATCTCTCTGATTTCTTTTCTCAGCTATTTGGCTTTTGCTGTTTGTTAGTTCTTAGTTTCCCCCTTTGGCTGGGTGTAGCCCTGTATATATATCAGGTTAACAATTTATTTTCTATGATAAATTGTAAACCTGTTGTATCAGGTTTACAATTTATTTTCTGATTGGAAGGCAAAAATTCATGTAGCTGACCCCATTTAGTTGGGACAAGGCTTTTTGTTGTTGTTGTTGTTGTTGTATAGATATACAGAATTACGAATCCAATTGGAAAAATAAAAAATTGTGTGATGGAGGTGAAATGTTAATATGATGTTTAGTCTCAGAAAATGCAAAATTAACAGAAAGATTTTTATTTTTTTATGACAAAGAGAATGAGTTATAAAATGGATACTGTTATAGTTCCTTCTTACTCTTTCCCCCCTTGCTAGCATCAAGAGAAACTGTAGATAATTTCTATGATATTTTTGTGAGTTCAATTTGTCATTTTCTTAATCTTTTCTCTTTCAATATCCTGGGTGCTTCCCCTCTTTTGAGTCTTGTTGCATTTTCCTTGTCTTCTTTTAGGAAAAAGTATTTGCAATGAATTACTAAGGCTCTCTTTGGTATAGCTTAAATTTATGATTATTGGACATATGAACATAAATAGGGGTGTTTATTATGCTTATTATCCTTATTTCTATTTAACATAATACAAAATAATACAATAGCCATAATGAGGTGGAGAGCTGTTTATGATTTATTAGGATAAGAGTTTAATGTTATTTATGCGGGCAAGTTTATTGAGCATGTGTTTTAACTGTACGGAATTAAGCGTAAATTGTATTTTATATAGTTTAATAACATCTGTTCAAATTGATGGCTCTATATTTGCACGTAAAGATAGAGTTCTATCTCCTAATTCTTCCCAACTCCACAAATCATAAATTCTCCTCTCTCTGGCTCTCTTGATATATATCACCCAATCTTCTCCCTTTCGCTTTCACTTATCTCTTCCTTTTATCTCTTCCTTCCTCCCTTATTGAAGAGACCATGGTGGGGACGTTGGTGGTTTTACTTACCCTATTATTATTGTTCTACTTGTTACCGACGGTGGAATTAGTTGGAGTCTGATTGGGACTATCTCCATCGAAGGCTTGAGGAGGTTTGTTTTCAGAGTTATTGGCAGAAAATTCCCCGGACACCTTTATGATCTTTCTAGGCAAAAAAGGCATCTTAGATGCTGAAGAAGATTTCAGTGGCAGAGCAACAATACTTGTGCCTTCTACCAGCATAGCAACTTCTACTATCTAAGAAGTGAAGCTCTGATGAAGCTGGGGAGGATTATCAGGCAGCACCTGAGTTTCGGTTTGTGTTTAGGACTCTGATAGACCCCTCATCTCACGACTCTATACTCGCAGGTAGGGAAAGAAAGATACAAGATCTGCTGCACAACAGCCAGGAATGGAAGGAAATACTTGAGAATATTTACTGTCTTATAGGAATAAATGTGGGGTGATTCTGTTGAGATACAGGATGCCTTTTAGGATTGGATTTGGAGTGATTTTGTTAAGGGATTATGTTAGGAAAGTAATTACAATTAGTAGGGGAAGGGAGAATAGGAGATTATGGGTTTAGTGTTATTAGGGAAATAAGGGAGGGGGCGATTGCTCTCGGGTAGCATAGGATCACCTACTGCTGTAGCGTGTTCTGTTTTAGTTGATTGTTTGATTAAAAGTCCATTATTGTTATTACTTCTGTGTGCCAATTTATTATTGTTTATCCGTTGAATTTGGGGTCTTATCAATTTGGTATCAGAGCCAATCGATTTAAGGGGAATGGCAAAAAGCCAAGTGGAACAGAGGGATTTGGGGATAGACAGAATATTGTGAATGACTTGCAGAATATTGTAAAATATTTACTGAATAAGAGAGATTTGGGGATAGATAGAATATTGCAGAATATTCACTACTGAGGAGGTATGTTGTGCTGTGGGGGTGACTGGCACCATTGTAACCAGTTTATCATTGTTCTTTGTTATTCTATCAATTAAATAATATTAGTTTTGCATTCGATACGTGGGTTCTTATCAAATTGGTATCAAAGCACATTTTTTATTTGCGAGAAGCAATGGAAACCGGATTATCCATGTTTTTCGGGGAAGGGGATGTGCAGGAATGGCTTCTTGAGTTTTGTTATTTTGTTGGGAACACTAGATTGATGATGAACATAGATTGGGAGTGGCACTGCAACATTTAGAAGGAGAGGCGTTAGCATGGCTTTACCAGAAGAACTGGTCAAACTTCAATTGGTCAACCTTCAAAGATGCCCTGAAATTGGATTTCAATGTTAAGCAAGAGACTGAAGGAGCAGGAGAAGCAAAAATACCAGGTTTGAGCAAGTTAATGGCATCATAGTGTATGAACCATCAATAAAGGAACAAATAAAAGCAGCAAAGACTGAAATCACAGAGAATGCTCTAAAAAATTTTGAAGCCATCCAGACAAGGGGTGATAGTATTGCAATAGTAACCATGGCGATGAAGCATTGGTAGAGATTTTAAAAGAGGGTAGAAGAATTGGAAGTCATTGTTAAGGAGATTCAAGGACAAGTAGGGGCTTTAGAGCATCAGATCGAAAAAGGGGAGAAGGCCAATGACAAATTTAGAGAAGAGTTGTGATTTATGTTATTAAAAGAGAAATCTCTCGATTCTCACACAGCTGAGGTGACTGAGATCGAAGGAACCCAATCTCACGGTGAGCGAATGGGTGAAACATAAAAATCGCGGAAAATTTTTCCTAGGCAACTTGAGATGCCAATTTTTCTGGGCGACGACCCAATAGGGTGGATCACGAGAACAAAAAGGTATTTTGACCTTTACAAATTGAGCGATGGAGTGAAACTTCAAACAACCACCTTGTGTTTTGAAGGAACAATGTTGGGGAGGATATGTTTTCGCGAATTGCATCAACTGTTACTCTCATGGAAGGGATTAAAAGAGGTGATGATCTAGCGCTTTAGTTCCGCACAACTTAAAACTCCTCAAGAGGCCTTGATCACCCATAAGCAGGTTGGGTCGTTTGCAGCGTACAGAGACGACTATGAGTCTCTAACGGCGGCTGCCAGAGCTGTAGAAGAGGAATGGTTGAAAGGGGTTTTCCTGGCTGAGTTAAAATGAAGATGCGAGAGCTGAGGCTCGCCTATTTGGCCCCACTAATTTGGGCTAAATAATGGATCTAGCCCAAGCAATAGAGGCAAAGAATTGGGTTGGGAAACTTAAGAAACCCACTTGGGCCCTGTCCACTCACACAGCCCAAACTTCAAACCCACGCTATATCAACTTAAGCCCACCCAACACCTCTTATAAAGGAACCGGTACAACACATGGAACCGGAATGAACCAAGGACTTAATACTCCGGTTTGACCAAACCAGAAGTTTGATCCATCGTCTTCTTCCTCTCAACCTTGCTTTGCAACTTCAGTGGCGATAGGAAACTCAGTTCGATTGAGGTGGCTTTCTCAGGAAGAAATTAAGGAGAAAATGGACAGAGGAGTATGCTTCCGGTGTGACGCTCCATACACTAAAGGCCATCGATGCCCCCTGAAGCAACTAAAGTTGCTACTTCTTCACGACAATGATGAATCAGAAGTTGCAACGTCAGTAGGAGTGCTCGATGATGAACGTGGTGCAATCAAAATCGAACTTGTGCTCAAAACGAAACTCTCGCATACTTCTCTGGTAGGAATTGATTCCCCACATACCTTAAAATTAACGGGGCAGATCTATGGTTGCGATGTTATCGTTTTGGTTGATTGTGGTGCAACACACAACTTCATCGCTCAAGAATTGGTGGAGCCGATGGGATTGGAGGTAAAGAACACAAAATTTTAGGTAGCTTTGGGGGATGGAATGATTAGCAAAGGTATTGGAGTTTGTCGACAGGTTCCGATTCACTTGGGCGGTGAGATTTTCTTACAGAAATTTTACCCTTTCAATTTGGGTTTCATTGATATAATCTTGGGTGTAGAATGGTTGCAAACACTCGGGGAGGTCAGAAGCAATTTGCATTTAAGAACCATGAGTTTTGAGTGGCATGGACGACTCGTGAAACTGAATGGTGATCCAACTTTGCTGTGATTGGAAACGACATTGAAAAGCGTGCTACAGTCCGTTCAGGCGGGCGGTGATGGATATTGGCTATAGCCTCAGCGTCCCGAATGTGAAACTATAGAGGGACACGAGAGTACAGCTGTATCCAATTTATTAACCAATTTTGCTCAACTCTTTGCGGAACCCACTGAATTCCGCCCAGGAGGGAACAAGACCACAGGATAAGGCTAGCCGAGAGAAGTACACGACCTAATATCCGACCCTATCGTTACCCACACTCTCAAAAGAATGAGGTCGAAAGGTTAGTACATAAAATGTTAACTATAGGATTGATACGGCCTAGTGTGAGTCCTTACTCCAGTCTGGTATTGTTGGTCCGAAAGAAGGATGGCAGGTGGCGCTCTGCGTGGATTATTTCCTGACAAGTTCCCTATTCTTGTAATTGACGAACTGTTGGATAAGTTAGGAGGAGCCACAATGTTCACCAAGAGCTACCACCAGATCAAAATGGCGGAAGGTAATGAGGAAAAGACGGCCTTTCGTACCCATAATGGGCATTATGAGTTCCTGGTGATGCCATTTGGGCTCTCGAATGCTCCAACCACATTTCAATCACTCATGAATGAGGTATTTCGAGCACATTTGCGAAAATTTATTTTGGTGTTCTTTGACGATATTTTGGTGTATAGCAGGTCCATGGAGGAACATGTGGGTCATTTACGAACCACATTTACACTCCTTACACAGCACAACCTTGTCGTTAACCGAAAAAATGCATGTTTGGGGTTGCTACACTGGAGTATTTAGGGCACATCATATCTAAAGACAGAGTAGCGGTAGATCCATGAAAGATCAAGTGTATGGTGGAGTGGCCCCAACCCAAAAATCTTAAAGCTCTACGAGGGTTAACTGGGTATTACCGCAGATTTGTCCAAGATTATGGTAAGATTGTTGCTCCGCTCACTAACTTATTGAAGAAAGACGCATTTCAGTGGGGTAATGAGGCAACAACAGCATTTAACGCCCTAAAGGCAGCAATGACGACCGTCCCTATGTTGGTCATGCCCGATTTCACGAAGGAGTTTTGGGCTAGGTGCAGTTTTTATGCAAGATGGCCATCCAATTGCTTACTGGAGCCAGGTGTTGTCACCTCGTGCACAAACCAAGTCTGTATATGAGAAAGAACTAATGGCAATTGTACTTGCTTTCCAGAAATGGCGTCACTACTTGATGGGGAGACATTTCAAAGTATGAACTGACAAAAAAAGTCTGAAATATTTGTTGGAACAACGTATTGTGGCTATTGATCAACAGAAGTGGGTCTTGAAGCTATTGGGATTTGATTTTGAGATATTGTATCGTCCGGGCAGCAAGAACAAAGCCGCCGACGCTCTCTCGAGACGGTCAGAGGGTGATATGCAGCTTCTCTCTATGACAGCAGCAACCTAGCAGGAAAGTGAGGGTTTAGACGCGGAAGTACATGCCTCAGAACGTTACCAAAAGATTATTCAAGCCTTGATGAAGGGATCCCAAGACTACCCTAGCTACAAGCTAAAACAGGGAACATTACTTTATAAAAATAGGTTGGTCATCCTTAAGGGGTCCACTCTCATTCCCAAATTATTGTCAGAGTATCATTCCACCCCATTCGGTGGGGATTCAGCTTTTCTGCGGACCTATAAGCGATTGGTGGCTGTGGTCTACTAGGTGGGAATGAAGGCTGCCGTTCGTGACTTTGTGGTCAGTTGTGATGCTTGTCAGCGCAGTAAATATCTTGCTATGAAGCCAGCTTGTCTCCTTCAACCGCTGCCAATTCCGGAATGCATTTGGGAGGATATTACTATGGATTTTATTGGCGGATTACCCAAGACTAAAGGCGAGAATACAATGCTGGTGGTAGTTGATTGTCTCTTCAAATATGCCCATTTCCTTTCTCTTTTGCACCCTTACTCCGCGAAGGATGTGGCTGTCTCATTCACTAAGGAAGTTATCCGCTTGCATGGATTTTCGCGATCCATTGTTTCTGATCGAGATCGCATTTTCCTTGGTCACTTTTGGATGGAGTTATTCAAACTAGTAGGTACCCACCTGAAGTATAGCAACGCCTATCATCCACAAACCGATGGCCAAACAGAAGTGGTGAACTGCAGCCTTGAAGTTTACTTACGCTGTTTCTGCACTCGCCAACTGAAGGATTGGATTAATTGGTTACCTTGGGTGGAGTATTGGTACAACACAACATTTCATTCAGCCACTAAAATGACTTCATTCCAAATTGTGTATGGCCGTGATCTGCCTTCGCTTTTGCATTGGGAAGATGGCCGGTCCAAGGTAGATGATATTGATGTGTTCCTTTGTGAGCGCAATCGAGTACTGGATGATCTCAAATCTAACTTCCGGGTGACCCAAGAACGGATGTGCGCTTCCGCGGATCCCAATTGCCTGGAAGTGCGCTACTAGGTTGGGGATGAGGTTTTCCTTAAGCTCTAGCCTTATCGTTTTTAGAAACTTGCCAAACGCCCAAATGAAAAGCTAAGTCATCATTTCTATGGGCTGTACCAAATCATAGAGCAAGTGGGACCAGCTGCCCTATCGGTTATAGTTACCAGAGGGGACTCGCATCCACCCTATGTTTCATGTTTTGCAGCTGAAGCCAGTAGTTGGTCAACACATGGTTCCCCAGCCTCTTCCCTCATGTTTGCGAGAGAACGGCGAGGTACAACTCACACCAAAACATCTGATCAGCATTCGCTTCTCTGTTTAGGGGGTATTGGAAGTTCTGATTCAGTGGAGAGGACTTCCCTCTTGTGAGAATACGTGGGAAGATTTTGATGCGCTGCAGTCCAACTTTTCAGACTTTCACCTTGAGGACAAGGTGAAACTTTTGGAGGGGAGTATTGATAGACCCCTCATCTCACGAGTCTATACTTGCAGGCAGGGAAAGAAAGATACAAGATCTGCTGCACAACAGCCAGGAATGGAAGGAAATACTTGAGATATTTACTGTCTTATAGGAATAAACGTGGGGTGATTCTGTTGAGATATAGGATGCCTTTTAGGATTGGATTGGAGTGATTTTGTTAAGGGATTATGTTAGGAAAGTAATTACTATTAGTAGGGGAAGGGAGAATAGGAGATTATGGGTTTTGAGTTATTAGGGAAATAAGGGAGGAGGCGATTGCTCTCGGGTAGCATAGGATCACCTACTGCTGTAGCGTGTTCTGTTTTAGTTGATTGGTTGATTAAAAGTCCATTATTGTTATTACTTCTGTGCGCCAATTTATTATTGTTTATCCGCTGAATTCGGGGTCTTATCAAACTCCAAAGGGGTTTGGGGTCGGGATCAAATCAGCGATTATTTCTGAATGGGGGCTTGGTATTGCGTTTCCGGATGATATGAGGTGGGGTGGAGGTTGGAGTTGGGATTAGAATTAATTTGAGTCAGGAGTGGGGGGTTGAGCTTGCTTGCCCATGGAAGAGAGCAAAACTGAGAGCAAAGATTGAATTGGGTGTATGCAGCTGGGAAGGAAAGAGTTGGACCTTGAGAAGATTGATGGAAATTGCGGTGGTGGTGGTGCTGATGTAGTTGTAGTTGCTGTTCAGGTTGGTTCATGAGGTAACGGCAATCAAACAACTGAGCAATCAATACTTACCTACCCTATCTATCTATTCTTGATCCTTCGCTTTATCTGGGAAATTTGAAAGAGAGAAAGAGAAACAGAGTACCTCGATTTTGATTGACTGAATATCTACTGAAGAGAGCCACCAATGGGTGATGGTGGAAACTTGAAACTGATCAGATCGAGAAGAGAGACATATAGAGAGATTAGGGTAGATTGAGGTTTTTAGTTCTTTCCTTAAATACATAGGTACTTTTTTAAATTAACAAATATATAATAAATCTGTATATAAAATACCATACATATTTTTTATCATTTAATCTACTATATCAATTAGTAAGCAAACGATTACTATTTATAATTCATAAACTGTTATCATATTCAATTGTTCATAAATAAGTCAATAGGTCATAAACATAAATATAAATTATGCCAAAGAGAGCCTAAGTGTTTTTATTAATTGATTTGGCATATTTTTAATGAGCATTCCAAATTTCTGTATAAAAATTGTGCTGTTCGCCCTTGCAGATTTTTTGCATAGTGGGTCTACTTTTATCTTCTAATATGTAATTGATTGATATCTCATGTTGAACGCTGTTTCAGGTGGGAGGTCTTGGGGATGTTGTCACAAGCCTTTCTCGTGCTGTTCAAGATTTAGGCCATAATGTTGATGTAATTCTTCCAAAGTATGACTGCGTGAACCTTAGCAATGTAAGAATTCAAATCTGCATTTCCTGTATTGAATGTTAGTGAAACAAATATGTGGGTAGTGTATTTATTTTTGTTGAGATTATCAGATTGGTGCTATTATTTTTTCATAGTTTTCCCTGTGCTTGACACGGTGGTCAAGTACTTACATGCAATGCTTGATTACGGTTTTGAGTTTTGGAAACTGATGTAGGAGAAACCCTAGAAACTAGGGGACCTACAAAGTGGGCTACTAGACTCTTAGAATTAAACACCTATTCTTGACAGATAGTGAAGAAAGGAATTTGCAGCACTTGAAATCTAATTAATCATGCATGTAAGACAGCTTAAGTAGAGAAATAAACACAATAAGTCTTACTGGTAAGCACAACTAAACAAGAATCAATAGGGAAACAAGGGGATGGGGATCTTGGCACCATAACACTAAATTGAATGCAAGGGAATTAAGAAGCTTAAAAAAAAATAGAACTGTCCTAATCAATATTAGATTTCTAACAAGGAATTCAACAATTAACAATGTAAAGGGAGTCTTGGGAAGTTTTGTTTTAAACAAAATTATTGCCAAAGAATAAATGAGAAATATTTTGGGAGAGATAATGTTACCTGCTGATCCTGGCTGCAAAACAAGGGTTAGAAAGCATCTAGGAATAGAAATAAAAGAAAGAAAAAAATATTTTGAAGTAGTGGTGAATCCTAGGAAAGGAGAAAAAAAATATATTTTGAAGTAAAGGCGTATCCTAGGAAAGAGAGTAGGTGATAAGAGAGAGGGAGAGAAAGAAAAGAAACAAAGAGAAGGGAAGGGAGACTAACAAAAGACAACAAGACTACCGTACAAGGGAAAGAGGAAGAAGAAAAAATGCAAAAAAAAAAAAAAAAAAAAAAAAAAGAACTGTGGGGTTTGGGGAAGAAGAAGAAGATTTTCAGGAAAGAAACTAGGTCTTTTTTGAGAAAAAAAAGAGAGTAGATCTTTGTAGAGGAGAGCAAGGGGAATTTTTCTAGTGGGAAACAAGGGTGAAAGGAGGAGAGAGAGATTACCTGGAGAGAGGGGGAAGTGTTGGTTCCGCTAGGAGGGAGGGAGGGAGGGAGAGGGAGAGGGAGAGGGAGAGAGAGAGCAACGTGAGCTCTTTTTTTCAAATTCTTTCATTCATTGATGTTGAAATAAACGATTGTAGTGAATGGCTTATTGATCCATGATCTCAAGCCCTCTATTTATAAATAAGTGGAAAGTAGAATATTACAAGGAATAGAATTTTGCATGAATGGAAACTCTAATTTAACTCCTATACAAACTCTTATTAGACTCCTAATAGAATCCAACACTCCCCCTCAAGTTGAGGCATAGATATTAGTCATGCCCAACTTGACCAAAAGAGTATAAAACATCTGTCCAGGTAAACATCTGCAATTTGATCTTCAAACTTATAGATTACGTCTGCCTTATAGACTTCCATTTGCTTTGTCCTCATCTTTATTGCAACTTTATGTCTCCAAGGAAGAACGCCCAAGAAAAAAGGTAGAATCATCAAATGTTGAGAAGACTAAATTTTTGCGCAAATCTGAGGGAAAATATACTTTTGGGGTAACAATTGCTAGGGTAAAACAGCCAAAGTGAAACTTTTGATTTGTAGCAATGTTAGATCTTTAAAGGGAAAGTTTGCCAAGGGACAATCTCCAAAGGTAGAGGAAAATTTGTCAAGATAAGTGACAATCTCCAAAGGTAATAGAGATCAAGTTCTGCAAAGGTCAAACGACAAATCTTTTGCAAGGTTAGATCTCCAAAGGGAATATGTCAAGTTAAGGGGCAAATCTCCAGGGTTAACAGAGATCAAGTTCTGCACAGTCAAAAAGATAGCTCTATAGCAATGTTAGATCTCCAAAGTAGAAGATTGCGAAGGTAAGGGACAAACTTTCAAAGGTAACAATGATCAAATTCTACATAAAGATTTCCCCAAAAACGAATTCCATACAAGCTTTAAATAAAAAAATTGATTTCTCACAACCCTACATGTTTAATTCCCAAAATAACCCCAACTTAAGTTGTAAATATAATCCAAACTCAAAATAATTCAAAATTGGGCCAAAATAGACTTTAGGCCCAGCCCATAAAGACTCAAACATGAAATTAAAATATTTCAATAGTAAACTACTATCCAACCCACTAAAGCTAAGGAAAATAACAGGACAAACTGCCTATGGGTAGTGTTTCTCATCGAACCATAGGATCCTAGCAATCTGATAACCTCCGAACTCATCATCGATCCACATAGATGCTGTCGTGGGATGATCTCTATGTCGGCGTCGCCGGTAAACTCGGAACTGCTCACTGATGTCCTCATTAGAAACAGACATAAGTCTACATACCTTTGACCTTCTTCAAGACTCGCTAAATGCAGGAATCATTTGCCCTAGGTATGGCCTTTTTTTGAAACACTGTATTCATGTTTTCGTCTTACCAATAGAATTGTGAAAGTCTACATGATTGGGTAATGCAATGGATGTAACGTACGATTATCGGATAGCTGATTATCTTTTAAATGTCAGGAACTTCTATTTTGTGAAAAATATAATGATCATGATTCCACATTTATTAGCATCTCCCAATATACTCCATTCCTATATATAGCTTTTTCAATATCCATTATTCCTCCCAATCCTCAATCCTCCCCCCCCCCCCCCCCCCCAACCCAACAAAAAAAAAAAAAAAAAAAAAAAAAAGAAAGAGAGATAAAGAAAAGGATCTTTGATAAAAGTTAACTTAGTTCATTCAACTACTGATTTTTATGTCTTCTGGAATAGGTGAAGGAGTTTCAATATAGTCGGAGCTATCATTGGGGTGGGACTGAAATAAAAGTTTGGTTTGGAAAAGTAGAAGGCCTTTCAGTCTACTTTTTGGAGCCTCAGAATGGGTAATGTTGCACTCTAGTTCCATAATTAGAAGTTCTACTGGTTTTATATTCTGATGTTTAATTTACTTCTTTATTAAACTTACATATGTATTTATAACAAAATCTAAATGTAATTGTTCTAGATTAGTTTTAAAATTTTGCTTGGTTTTGTTTTGTCCTACTTGTTTGAACTTTCAAGGGCATTGTTCCTTAAATTAGTCGCATCATTCGTATACATGTGTATTTCTCTTGTTTAGTTGGTGGTCAATTTGATAAATTGTTAAAGAACTGATGTCAAATTTCAGTGGAATCAAATTCTGTGTTGGTGGCTTTTGTGCCAATCATTCTTTTATCATGATGTGCTGTTATTATTTTCTCGTTCATCTTAATGAGGCTGAAGACATCTTGTTTGATCCAAAACTTGATTGTGGTCAGTAAAAATCTTTACTTATTTTGTCTTAGAACGTATTTAGATTAGCTAAATAAAAATCTTACATGATATTTTGTCTTAGAACGTATTTAGATCAGCCCATATCTATAAGGTAGCTAATTCTTGTATTGAATCTGTTAATTTCTTAAGTGAAAATTCCACACTCAATATATAGTTGTGGAATAGTATGGATCTATAGCTAACGTCCTGATCCAGACTACTGCTAAGGGTTTTGGATGATTTTAAAGAAGCTTCTCTTGAAAGAAGAATTTATCTTTAGACTTATGAGCTATATGAGGAGATTTTCAGTTTTCAATAAACATTGTCACTGTTATTGGCTTCAAGTTAGGTTGTACACAAAAAATCAGACCCAAAAACCACCAAACACCCACCAAAACATTCAACCAATGGTGTACCATGCTTCACCAAAATTTTGGCCGAGCGCCGTCAAAACACCGAGACGAGAAGAGATTTTAAACTTCGGTTGAGACAAGTCAAAGATGACTTGATCTCATTCAAGTTCTGGCACTTTTATAAGCTATGCTTGACCAAGAAACTGAGATTTCTAACAGAGGTCTCAACTCGTCCAAGATCTCGGCCGAAATTCTGTTTTTCTCTCATTTTTGCACTCTATCTCGTCCCAACGTTCTGAAAAAAATGAGATATTGCCTGACCTTCTATAGACCTGGGTTGCATGGTTAGCATCATGTATTCGATGCATCTCGTATTTGCTCATAAATAGTACGCCAATTGCTTAACATGTATCAGATAACCTAGATTTATTAGGCTTGTTAATTTATAAGTTGACAATAATTTTGATGCTGTACTCCACAAGTTATTACAGTTGTAAGTGAAAAATCTGTCTTTGATATGGGCTGCTTTTGGATCAGGTCTCTTTGATATTAACCTTTCTCTTCTGTGCAGGCTGTTTTGGGCAGGTTGTGTATATGGTTGCAAAAATGATGCCGAAAGGTTTGGTTTTTTTTGCCATGCAGCTCTTGAGTTTCTTCACCAAAGTGGATGGAATCCTGTAAGTTCTATCATTCGATTAATTTTTTCATGGTGTTGTTTCTAAGTCAGCTATTAACTGGGTCAGATATTTCCTAGTTGGGTGATTGGGTGATAAAACCGTGGATAATTAATGCAGTTGTTTAACTACTGAGTTCCAGTGGCTATCAGTAGTTGGCCTGATTTGGGGTGTGGGGTATAAGCTGGTGGTTCAAAAATCAATGGATTCTTCCGTTATACAATTTGGTTTCTGTTGTCATGTTAGTTTGACTTCCAGTGGTATTTGTTCCTCTGCTTACTGATAGTAAGGGATTCCTGGCATATAGATTTGAGCATTGGTTTTTTCACCACTTGTATGTTTCCAATTGATTTCCTCAGTAGGCTTTGTTTTATGTTTGAATACTTGGTCAATGAATGTCTTTGCCTGTAGGTTGGGTGTGGACAGGAAATCCGAGAAGCCTAGATGTATCTTTATATTGTGTAACTTTACATCTAAGCATGAATAGGTGCAGTGGAAGAATATGTTAGTGTGCAACATCTGATACCCAGTCCAGCCTTCATCAACACATTTTGGCAGTGGGAGGTGGGACCATTTTACTTAGTCTGCTGTAAGCCAGTGGGTTAGAACTGGCCTAGGAAATCTTTCATTATTGACTATTGGCCACTCTTGGTCTATGGGGGATGGTCTTGACCTACCTACTTGCTTTGGTCACCAGGTGACAGAGTCTGCGTTAATTCAACACAACCAAACTGGGTCTGATGAACCTTGCTATATACATCTGCAGTTAATATCCATGCAGATTTTTCACTATGTCACAGTTTGTTGATCCAACACAAGCCTTGGTCTCATTACACTTGTTGCACCTTCAAATTTAAAGCATGTAGATTGTTCATAAGTTGCACATGAATCATTTAACTCTTTCAGTTTGTTATTTTGTCCTTCACAAGGTTCTGTATCTTAAATGATATTTTCATTGGGAGCAGGATATTTTACACTGCCATGATTGGTCTAGCGCTCCTGTTGCATGGTTATTTAAGGATTATTATATGCATCACAGTCTCAGTAAAGCTCGTGTTGTCTTCACCATTCATAACCTTGAGTTTGGAGCTCACTTTATTGGGAAAGCGATGCAGTACTCAGATATGGCTACCACTGTTAGTATCTCTTTCAGAGCTACAGTATCCTAAAATAATTTAGATGAGAGCTTAGAATCTAGTTTGTCTATTAAAATTATTATTATTATTATTATTATTATTATTATTATTATTATTATTATTTTTGGGTTGAAGCTCCATACTGATTTGTAATTTATATTTCAGTTCTAGTGGTGTCATTTTTCTCACCTTTCGCATCTAGTTTTCTAGTCCACTCTCTTTGGATTATGGAATGGAATTAGATCTACCTTTTTCATATTCTTTTGTTGCTAGTGCTTCAATTGTGTTTGTTGACTGGTGATTTCATGTGGTATTATTCTTTATTTCCTTCCTCTTTTTATAGATGAGGTAGGTGTAAAACAAAAATGGAATCCCAAGCCTAGTTACAACAATTTACAGGCTTAATAGGTGCAACCCGTGGCAACATGAGAACCACTGAACTTAGTGATAAAAAAAAAAAAAAAAAAAAAAAGAGATAGTAAAGAAAAAGAAATTGCAGTAACATACCGTTCTGTTCTGGAGTTTTATTTTAATTGTTATGAATTGTGGTATGCATGCATGTGACCTTGTAGAATGTCAGCGCAAATGGTTTAGTTTTATACATGTTAATGAGGGTTTGGGTTCAAGTTTGAAGAGTTAGAAGAAAAGAGAGAAGAACAATCATAGGGAAAAAATGAAAGGGTAAAGGAACAATAGTACAAAAAGCGATGAAGTGATAGGATAAAAGGAATAATAGTATAAAAAGCGATGAAATGGGGGGATAACCATTTAGCTTGGCGGCACAATGTTCTGGAGTGAACAGCTTTGTTTTGTCATGCTTGAAAATTGAATAAGATTTAAATAGAAAAATTAGAAGCAATGATCTTTCAGAAAAGATCATTTGTTTGTAATAGAAATACCTAATTTAAAAGAATTCTAAATTTCTGTTCTGGTTGGATGAACAACTACAAATGAGGCTGCTCCTTTCAATTTCCTACGAGCTACAAAGGCTGCTGTCTCTTCATTTCGGAAAATTAGCCTCCCGAAAGCCACTTCTTTTGCCTAATGGCTGCCTTACAGATGGCTGATTTAGAAGCATATGGAAACCCAAGCTCTTCCAGTTTTGCTTCAAAAAAGAGGTGTGGCCTTTATATTCCACCTCCCAGGAGGGTTAGATCTTACTAGGCATAAGGTTCTTGTGATCTAATGGTTCAGTACAGGATTTCCGAATTATAAGCAGGTTTTGGACATGGTTTTGAGTCTCTTGACTATGCATAGTGCTTTAGTTTTATGCCCATGGATTGGTCCCAAATATTTATTTAGATGAGGGTCCAGCCATGGGGTTGGATCTTGTTATCTTAAGAGTTCAGGCTTAGTGGTTTAGCAAATTAACAGATTGACTAATTTTCAATTTTTCCCCCTTTGGTTATGTTGAAATGACAATAATTAAATGATGTCAAGTTTATTTGTCAGTGTTTAACACCATGTCCTGAGCCTTAATGATGCTTAAACAGTAAAGTGTAGGAGTGCATGCATAGATGGCAAAGTTTTGAGCTGTCACTTGCTGGGAATTTGTTGCTTGATTGCCAGTCTAGGAAGCCTGTAGTTAAGAGAGATTTTGATAATTCAGTATCTCAACCCCAACCTCCATAGAGAAAAGGGGGAGAGTGGGGGGGGGGGGGGGGGGAGGGGCAACTTAATGCTACTGTTGACAGAATGATGTAAAACTCCATCTTTGGTTTACTATTCCTAAATAAACTTGGCACCTGAAACTTAACTTCTTTGGGGAGCTATGGATATAAGGCATCACAGAAAAAGAAATGATGACTCAAAACTGTCAACATATATTAGTTGAAAAAGAAATAGCAAAATTTTGTGTCCCATGTTTGAACAAAATTGGTTACCCTATTCGACTTCTACCTTGGGATTTCTTTAATTAGAAAGCCCCAGGATAATTTATTACCATGGTTGCACAAATTGAAATGAAAATGAACCTGAAAATCTAATGGAGCTGATTAAACTGAGTTAATATCAAAGATACCCCAGAAAATTTGCTCTAAAGCACAAAGACCTATTGAAAATGAAAAGATGACAGATACTCCAACTTTGATTTATGAAATTGCACCATAGTTCAGTGTGTTGGTAGTTTCTGTTAGGTCATCCTTTCTAATTTTGTTTGAAGTACAGTTAGACCCTTCTGAGATTGCCCTATTGCTCTTAGATATCAACATTCAAAAGTTACTAAGCTTATCATCTACTCCTTCACAATTGATAGCTAGGTTTCAGTCATCATTGTAAATAGAGCTTATTTCCAGTATTTTCTCCTTTAGAACTATCTGGAAGTGAGGTTTTTAATTCTATAAGATTGGAGGAATCTAATCAAATAACTTTCTATTGGGAGCATTTCCTATAGATGGCTGAATCTCGTTCTTGGGTTTGTCTTCTTTGCAACCTGCAAATGATGTGCTGTGGGATTTGCAATTGAACCCTGTAAGTTAGAGAGCAGATCAAGAGGAAAAACAGAATGGCGAGAGGAAGAAGAAGAAAATCAGAGAAGAGGCTAGGAGGCCTTACTCACCACATAACCCTCCTTCAGCCGAAGTCTTTATTGATAGAATACTCCAGTGATTACAACCAGCAAGGAAATCAAAAATACAAACGAAAACTAAGCTCTACATAAATAAAAAAGGCAGGAATTCTCATGTCCTTTCTATTTCACCTATTTCCAATAATTATCTTCTAACACTCCCCCTCAAGCTAGAGCATAGAGATCAAACATGCCCAGCTTGTTACAAATGTAGTCAACCCTAGCAGCCCCTAAGGACTTTGTGAGTAAATCCGCCAACTGTCCTATACGAACATGTTTTGGAGAAATCAATCCTTGTTGCAGCGTTTCACGAACAAAGTGAGAGTCAACTTCAATATGTTTTGCATGTTCATAAAACACCGGATTAGTAGCAATGTGAATAGCGGCCTGATTATCATACCATACTATTAAAGCAGAATCATCACCAAAGACTAGCTCTTTCAACATGTGTTTTGTCCATATCAACTCACAAGTGACCTATGCCATAGCTCTATATTCAGACTATGCACTTGACATAGCCACAACAATCTATTTCTTACTCTTCGAAGATACAAGATTACCACCAATCAAAGTGCAATGGCCTATGGTTGACCTTCTATCAATCGGTGATCAAGCCCAATTTGCATTAAACAACCCTTCAACTCTAATATGACCATTATCTCTGTATAGTAGTCCATGACCAGGAGCCTTTTTGATGTACCTCAATATTCAGAGAACTATGTCCCAATGGGATGTTCTAGGGGTAGACAGAAGTTGACTCACGACATTGATTGGAAAGGAAATATCAGGTCGAGTCGCAGTGAGATAATTCAATTTTCCAACTAGCCTTCGATACCTTTCTCGATCATTAGAACAACTCCATCTTTTGGCATAAGCTTCACATTAGAATCCATAGGAGTCTAGAGGTTTAGACCCAAGCAACCCGGTCTCTATCAACAAATCAAGTACATACTTCCGTTCGACAAAAAATCCCTTTCTTGAGATTTAGTAAAATGTTTCAATAATTCCTAAGTCTTTAGTCTGAAATTGTTGTTGTAAATATAACTTCAATTTACCAATTCCTATAGAATCATCTCTAGTGGTAGATCATAGATGAGAAACAAACTTCCTATACTTGAGCAATGGTAAAATACTAAATGGTCACTATCATGACGGGTGAGTCCAAAATCTAACACCATAGAAGTGAACCGACCAATCCATGCTCGAGGCGATTGCTTTAAACAACAGGTCATTCAAATCTCCCAGAATCTTTCGTGACAGTGTAGAAACAAAGTTCTTACCTCTTAGAAAGCAATACCAGAAGCTGTGCAACCATTCTTCCAACAAAATACATGTGCCATTGTGTTTTGTATGCTTTAAATAGGTAGTATGCAAGAAATCAGATTAAAAGAAACCATTTAAAAACCTATAAAACCAGGCATCTAAAGATTCTAAACCACTTGGGAAAATTCCCAAACCTTGACCGAAATTTTTGAAATTTTGGTACCATCTTGGTTTCTAGGCTGGACGAAACCGGCTTCAAAACCGAGATTACAACCTTCCTTGTAACAATGTGAATTAGAACCTTCTCCCCCCCCCCCCCTCTTTTAATTTTATTGGATGGTAAAAGAGGAGGTCGTGATGTTGGGACTACCTATTTTCTAAAGAGAACGTAAAAGCAATGGATCCTTTGAGCCCTCTTCGTCATTGATAATCATCATCTCTCTCCGCCCCCCTTACTCTGTCATTTTTAGTTTCTTATTGATTTCATCTGGCTTTATCTTTGAGTTGAAGATTTGTCCCTTATGTTTTCTGATATGTGAGGTTCCATTGATAGAACGATAAATGACTTGGAAATTTATAAAATGCTGATTTACTAATGAAGCTACAATTATCATCAATGCCATTTTTCGTACTTTATTTTTTTAGAGAAGAAAAGGAAGAAAATTTCTACAGGGATTCAGATCTAGGGGCGTTGAACAAGAAGAGGAGAAGGTGAAAAAAAAAAACAAGAAGTTATTAAAATGGAGAGTAATAAAAGGAGGGGCCTGCTAATGGAATAGGAGCTGTGTGATATATTTGAATTTTCATGGGGTGTCTGTGCTTGTGGCAAAACCTTTGGGCTGTCTATGATGTTAACTCAATTAAACGTATTCTTGTAACCAGATGAAAAGGTTATTATGCAAACACAATATGCCACTGATGACCATGGTTTTTAGTTTTGGATTATCTAGGGCATAAAAACCAGAAGTACCAGGGATTCTTGCAGCCATTTTCTTGTATTTACGTTTTAAGATTTATGCGTCCCCAAAAATGGCATTATGTGAAATAAAGAACACTTACCAGTAAACATTCCCCCCCCCCCCCTCTCCAAAAAAAATAAAAAAAGAAGAGAAAATTTAGAAAAAGATGACTGTTGTTCTAGGAATGTGAAGGCATGAAATATTAGGCAGCAAAAAATATGGATCTTCACTTGTTTTTTTGTATGTTTATTAAAGAGAGAACTTGGTGCTGAAGGCTTATTGACAAGCATTTGGGGGGGGGGGGGGGGTAATTTCCTATGCAGCCTTACCCTAACAATTTTTGTTGAGAGACTATTTCAATGCCTTGACATCAGGCTACAATCACTGACCATTGCACCAAGGCCCGCCCCTTGTTTGGATATTTATTTAGTATATGTCATCTATTTTTTTCTAGTTGCTTAAACACAAGCCAAATTGTACATTAAGATGCCTATATACAAGTTAATCCTTATTTTAGTTTTAAGTAATTCTGGAGATACTTTCCCCCCATATATTTTTTGGTAGGTTCTATTCCATCCTGTTCCTTGTGGGGTGAGGGTAAGTGCGAACCAGGAGACTTGAACCTAAGACTTCTTGGTAGGATGAGAATTAATACTCAACACTCTACCAAGTGCTCTAGGCACTTATTGACAATATTTCTCCCCTAGTTTAGTCATTGAGTCAATTGGCAATGTGTGCTTGATGTTTTGTCCAAGTAGATTTGGAACTTTTCTTTCCTTTACCTATTCAAGGTCTTTTTAAAATCTCAGATATAAAAAATGGTTTTTGTGATCAATGTCGCATTCGCCACACTGAGGATTTCTATGATGATGTTTTTGTTTTAGTAATCATTATAGTGCGCTCATCTTTTTGTGCTACTCTACAGGTATCCCAAACATATTCAAAAGAGGTTTCAGGAAATCCATTGATTGCTCCTCATCTTCACAAATTCCATGGCATTCTGAATGGAATTGATCCAGATATCTGGGATCCGTACAATGATAAGTTTATTCCTGTAAGTAGTTTGGAATAGATGTGCTGGTATGAATTCCTGAAACAGCTGAACCTAAATGCCCTCTATCTTTTATAGTGCATTGGATAAAACCATACAATATTTGTTTAAATTGTGTGTCTAGTAGCAAATAGAATAGCAGAACAAAGTCTATAATGAGATCATGGTGAGATGAAGTACATGAGCAGCATATCCATAAATTGCAAATCCTCTACGAGTCTTGATGTAGGAGAAACCCTAGAAACTAGGGGACCTACAAAGTAGGCTACTAGACTCTGAGAATTAAACACCTATTCTTGACAGATAGTAAAGAAAGGAATTTGCAGCACTTGAAATCTGATTAATCATGCATGTAAGATAGCTAAAGTAGAGAAATAAACACAATAAGTCTTACTGGTAAGCACAACTAAACAAGAATCAATAGGGAAATAAGGGGATGGGGATCTTGGCACCATAACACTAAATTGAATGCAAGGGTATTAAGAAACTTAAAGAAAAATAGAGCTGTCCTAGTCAATATCAGATTTCTAATAAGGAATTCAACAACAAACAATGTAAAGGGAGTCTTGGGAAGTTTTTGTTTTAAACAAAACTACTGCCAAAGAATAAATGAGAAATATTTTGGGAGGGAAAAACCTGCTGATCCTGGCTGCAAAACAGGGGTTAGAAAGCATCTAGGAACAAAAATAAGAGAAAGAAAAAAAATATTTTGAAGTAGTAGGGAATCCTAGGAAAGGAGAAAATAATATTTTGAAGTAATGGCGTATCCTAGGAAAGAGAGTAGGTGATAAGAGAGAGGGAGAGAAAGAAAAGAAACAAAGAGAAGGGAAGGGAGACTAACAAAAGACAACTAGCTGCCGTATAAGGGAAAAAGGGAAGAAAAGAAAAGAAGGTTTTTTTTTTTTTTTTTTTTTTTCTGCAAGAAAAATTGAACCGTGGGGTTTGGGGAAGAAGAAGATTTACAGGAAAGAAACTAGGTCTTTTTTGAGAAAAAAAAGAGAGTAGATCTTTGTAGAGGAGAGCAAGGGGAATTTTCTAGTGGGAAACAAGGGTGAAAGGAGGAGAGAGAGATTACTTGGAGAGAGGGGGAAGTGCTGGTTCTGCCAAGAGAGAGAGAGAGAGAGAGAAAAGCAACATGAGCTTTCAAATTCTTTCATTCATTGATTGCCAAAAACGAATTTGATACGAGGTTTAAATAAAGGAAATTGATCCCGCACAACCCTACATGTTTAATTCCCAAAATAACCCGAACTTAAGTTGTAAATATAACCCAAACTCAAAATAATTCAAAATTGGGCCCAAATAGACTCTAGGCTCAGCCCATAAAGACTCAAACATGAAATTAAAATATTTCAATAGTAAACTACTACTCAACCCACTAAGACTAAGGAAAATAACATGACAAACTGCCTATGAGCAGTGTTTGTCATTGAACCATAGGATCCTAGCAATCCGATAATCTTCGAACTCATCATCCATTCACATAGATGCTATTGTGGGATGATCTCTATGTCGGCGTCGCCGGTAAACTCGGAACTGCTCACTGATGTCCTCATCAAGTCTACTTATGAAATGAAGGAATTCATTTGAAAACTCTCATAAAAGTTTTGTGACTATTGAGGTCTAGGCTGTCTGGCATTCAGCAGCCACACTTTTCCTTCCCTCGTGAACTGAGAGTCCAATTTGAGGCTTTTTCTGCTTCTGTGGAGTGCAGTAAGCAAAAGGCTACTGTGTAGAACATGAGAAAACGAAGGTTTCTTATGATTTATGATGGTGAAGATTGATACATACATGGAGAACAAGAGCTCATGATGTACCATGTTTTTATGCCCTTCTGCTGCAACTAACGATTTTGTAATCTTTAAATCTAACTATTGGTTTCCTAATATCTCTTTGGGTTATCCTTATTTATCAACCCAAGTTTGGTTGTGATCAGATCAGTAAGTTGGTTGCTATTTATGTCACAGATTCAGGTGTCCAAGTTTCTATTTTCTGATCCATTATATTCACCTATACAACCATCAGCCAACCCTCAGCTTTTGGTGATTTAAACTAGTATTTAAACCCTACACTCAACCTGAGTTTGGGTCTGATCTGAGGTACTGATCAATTGCTATTCAATTTACCAGTCATATCAACAGCAAAGAGTTTTGCTTCCTGGGGATATCCTTAGACATGCAGTTAGTTGTGTGGTTCATTTGTCAGTTTTCTGCCACTCCCTTTTTCAATTTTTTGCTGATTTTGCTAATGTTTTATTGGTTGTTCTCTTTGTTCTCCTGTTGAGATCAATTTGTTCTAATGTTATTTATTCTCTGATTTAATGGGTGATTCAAAATCCTTGCTGGATTAAGTGAATGTGCAAATTACTGCTTTTACGCTCAATGGTGCATTCGACTGGCACTGGTTGTGAAGTTTATGAAGGAAAATTGAAATTTTTGGTTTCAAACATTCCATCTATTGACAATAGATTTGAGGAGTGGATGCATGAGAATAATACTTTGCTTGTGTGGTGGTTGAATAGTATGGATCCTTCTCTTGTTACAAATGTTATGTACAGTTTTAGATGATTGAAAGGGAGTTCTTCTCAAGATAAAAATATGCCTTCTATATGTGCTCTGTTACAGTTGCTGCAGTTTCAGATCACCAGAACTGCAGCTAGAAGAAAAGAGAACAGTAAGGAAGGAGGAGAGAAATCGAGAAGGGGGGATAGAGGTTGCATATGGTACCCTCCACCACACATAGCACTTTATTAATAGCATAGTAACTAATCCAATTCTAAGGTTTGTTTCTTAAATTGAGTTAAATAGAAAATAGAAATTAGATTTTTTTTCTTTTTTGGGTGATGAAAATAGAAATTAGATATTTGACAGAGAATAGAAACCGAGGCTAAAATCGAGACTTAGACGAGATTTGGTTTGCTTGTCAACCAAGCTACAAAAATAGAAACATAAGCCAAAATAGAAAGTAATCTTCTAATCTAAAAAACTGAAGCTAAAAATAAATAAAATCCGGGCAAAATAAAATCAGAACTTATCCAAGCTGGGTTGGACCCACATAGTGTGGTACCACTGAAGTGGTAAATCATGCATATTTTCACTCCCCCCCAAACTAGACAATGCATGTATAAGGCTCTAGTTTGGAATAACACAAACATATATTAAAAACTTCATAACCTTAAGCACAAGTAGCAACAGCAGACATTCGTATACACTGAGAGAACTTCAACCAAGAGATAATAAACAGCAACTTAAATAATTTTCATGACTAACGAACCATCCAACAATAAGAGCGATAGGTGACAATGAACATGAACCAGATCCACAAGCATAATAGAAACAATAATATCAAAGGCACTATCCAAATTATGTTAGTAGTATTAAGTATAATCGCCTCAAAAGTGTAGCATCTCCAATGGCTACATCACAAGAGGCAGGCAGTAGGCACGAATCTCCACTAGAGACAATAGATGTGTAGTTTCAATGTCCACATAAATAGACAAAAAGTGTAGCTCCAATGTCCAAATAATCAGACAATAAGTGTAGCTCCAATGTTCACACATGTAGATGAAAGTGCCATTCCAATATCCACACATGTAGGAAAAAAGTGCAGCTCCAATGTCCACAGGTAGAAAAAAAGTGCAGCTCCAAGCCTCCAATGTCCACACAAATAGATAAAAGGTTCAACTCCAATGTCTACATATAAGCTCTTCACAAAAAGGCAAGTAGTAGCCTAGTAGGTAGTAATTCTCCTCAACCAAAGGCAGAAATTGAACCTTGAACAAAGGACCTTACAAGTCAAATATTGGTACTGTGAACCCAATAGGCAGTATAGTTATTACGGACCAAGTAGGTAGGTAAAAGGCAATATGGGTTACTATAGACCAAGTAGGTAGTTGTTATTGCTGCTGCTACTTCTTTGGTTTGCAATAATCTATACTGCCTTTTACCTACCTATATGGTTTATAGTAATCTGTATTTGACTTGTTAAGATCTTTGTTTGAGGCTCTATTTCTGGTTTTGGTTGAGCAAAATTATTACCAACTACCTACTACTTGCCTTCTTGCGAAGAGCTTATGACTGGACACTGGAGCTACACTTTTATCTACTTGTGGAGATTCCTGCCTACTACCTTCCTCTTGGTTCATGTTTAATACCGCTTGTTGTTTTCATTGTTAGATGTTCATTCGACTTGAAGATTATTTATTGAAGTTGCGGTCAATTATTTACTGGGTGAAGCTCTCTCAGTATTAATCAACATCTACTATTTCTACGTATCGTCAAGATTGATGAAATTTTTTTATGCGTGTTCTTGTTATTCCAAGTTGGAGCCTTTAACTTGTACGCTTTAGCTTGAGGGGGAGTATTGACTTTCTAATGGCAACACTAGGGGCAATTCTTCCCCAGTGTTGTGTTTAGTTTTCTTAGGTTTGATCCTTATGTTATTTTCTTATGCCTTTTATTTCTACTGTTAATCATTCAGGGGCAGAATTGGCATTGTAATTGAGTTTAATCTATATGAAAACATAACCTGTGGTTAGGAAAAATAACCTAATCACAGGCTCTCTCTTCTGGCTTGCAACAACCCTTCTTCCTCCTTTCTTCTTCTCAAGTTCTCTCTTCTTTCTCAGTCCTTGGGCTGTTTATTGGTCATGAATTCTAACACATTTTTATTATTTTTAAGAATAAAAGGATCTCATTATTATCTTTGAGATTAAAAGAATTTCTTTTTTTTAACACCAATATGTTCTGTCAATATTGGGGTATTTTTTGTGGTAAAAAACACTGTAATTGTTTCACAAAAGCAAAACATAACATGCTTGGGTTATTGAATAGAGTTGATCTTTCTTCAAGTGAAACTGTAAACAGTATTTTGATTTATGATTTTTGTTCAGAACTTCTCTTGTTTGGACTCAACTAGATGATGCATGTCATTCCAGATATCTTACACTTCAGAAAATGTCGTGGAAGGTAAAAAGGCTGCAAAGGAAGCATTGCAGCAAAGACTTGGTCTGAAGACAGCAGAGCTTCCTTTAGTAGGAATGATCACTCGGATAACTGCTCAGAAAGGAATTCATCTTATCAAGCACGCAATTTGGCGCACACTTGAGCGTAATGGACAGGTTATTTTCTCTCTATTTTATCAGGGATAAGAAGCACCAATACATTCAGATATCTGGTCTATTTTTCTCTTCATAAGTTAAAATATTTAGTGGCTTCTCCCTACACAGCTTCTTTGCTTAATTATCCTGACCACTCACTTAGTTTCTCTTCTTTCAGCAAGCTAGCCCCTGACAGTTGTGGTTGTGTTGTCCTGTTTGATGTTGCAAAGTGCATTCTATTGCATTTATCTACTAATAAGGAACAACGTTGCAATGGCAGGTTGTACTTCTAGGTTCAGCTCCAGACCCTCGCATACAAAATGATTTTGTCAACTTGGCAAATCAATTACACTCTAAACATGGTGATCGTGCACGCCTCTGTTTGACCTATGATGAACCTCTTTCACACTTGGTATGCTCTCATGGTTAGGTAGAATCTTTTTTGTTTGGGATTTGAATACTTGAATGTCACTTTAATGTAGTATTGTATTTGATTGATCAAAACAGTAGCCAAGTAGGATCTTTCACGGGGAATAAATTCAGATTTAATAGACTTAAGATAAACAGAATTTAGATATGAAGGTAGGCTGAAAACCGGAGTGGTAGTACAAGGATATTAGCTCAACAACATGGACTGAATAGGTCTTCAAAACAGGGGCAGAACTATGAAGAAGAAATGGAAGCAGTAATATAAGAGAATTGAGAGAAAAAATAAGAACAACAAAGTACACCTGGGCTTCACACCGCAAGGTGGATGCATTGGATCGAACACCAATCTACCTTGACTAACACAAGGATTCTTCAAAGAGGAAATAACTAACAAGCAATTTGATTTCAAAGTTGAGTATTGAATTGTGTTTCACGCTCTTACATAAGGCTCTTTATATAGCATTCTAAAGAGACAAAAACATTAATTGTAACATCCAACCATTAGCTAACACGTACCTATTAATAACACAACTACTACCTACTTCTTAACAACTGACAACTCCTTTGACAATGAGTTCTTTTTATTTTCAATGCATGACCCCTTTTATTAACTTTTCAAGAACTAAACTTCGGCTTGGGTCTAGACCATGAAGATCAAAATATATGGGCTGACTTTAATCCACTAAAACAGTCCTAGCCCATGAAAGCCATGGGCTGATTTGGGTGATAACTTTAGGCCTTTGACAAGCCTGACCCATTGGGCTTTTCTTTCTTATATATGCCTTCCATTCTGCGTCACACTTCCCTCTAATTACATTAACTCCAACAATACTAATTTGTGCTTATCTGTACAGATATATGCAGGTGCTGATTTCATTTTAGTCCCCTCAATTTTTGAGCCTTGTGGATTGACACAACTCACAGCAATGCGATATGGTTCAATTCCCATTGTTCGTAAAACAGGAGGTATGTAGATACTTATTTATTTCCCTGAATATTTCTAGTGAATCTCCTGTTTAGTTTCTATCTGAAATGTTTGGGTTTTTCTATGTTGTTTACTCCCCTCTGCTTATAGTGACTTAAACCTTGTTAGTGCATTAAATGAAACCTAGTACAGTAGTCTTGAATTAGTCACTCCAACTTGAGACAATTTCCTTTTGTACTCTGAGCTTGGGTCTTCTCTTACCCCCCTAAAAACAGGTAGTATATACAGCCTTAGGAGAAGGGCTTTTGTAGTTGAGTGGGAATTAAAGTCAATATTAATCAGTTAAGAGTTGCACCTATTTATAAGTTTTAGTACATTAAGGAAAATATTTACATATAAGCATGCTAGTATGGTTGATATTTTACTTATGGAATGAACTCCGGTTGTCCCACATAAATGCACCGATTACCATCATTCTCCTTGGAATGAAATTCATCTCCTCTTGGATGCTGCAGCAAACTCTTACAGTGTACTCTTCTCACAGGGCTCTATGATACCGTATTTGACGTTGACCATGATAAGGAGAGAGCTCATGCACAGTGTCTTGAACCAAATGGATTTAGTTTTGATGGAGCAGATGCCGCCGGTGTAGATTATGCTCTCAACAGGTAAGTAATTTTTCATTTATTGCCATCTTCTTCTCAAATTGACGGATTATGCAATAAGCATGTCTTGGCTGCTACTGTGAGTCTAGGAGGAAGGTTTTACTATTAGTTAAGTGCACCTAAATTGTAGCTACTGAACCCTATTTGTATGTTTAGGTGGATGGGACGTACTGTTCATATGTTTTGGGTGGATGGAATGTACTTTTTACTTTGTAGACGAAGTTTCCGATGCCCTTTTTTATTTTGGTGTTCTATGTATCAGTTACATCCTCTGTTCTATCTTATCCCTCTGTCCATGTCTCACAGAACTGCAATCCTTCCAGAGAATTGATGGTTAAAACCATCTTAATTTGAAAATTTCCCCATTAATTATTTGCTGATCCACCCAATGGTTTTCTGTGCTAATCAGAGAGTTGTCCTGCTGTGTGTAGAACATGAAACCAATGTCTAGAAAATATGGATCCCTACTGCCAGGAATATGGTATGAAAGTTGGTTGGAGGCAAAATTAATCCCAGTAGTATCTATGTGCAACCAATGTGACCTTCCTCTATTCTGCAATTAAAAAGAATAAGTGTAACTGTAACTAACTATTGACTTATATTACTTCATGGTGTTAATTCCTTTTACTCAGCATGAAATTTATTCTAAAAAATGATCTTCCAGAGCTATCTCTGCCTGGTATGATGGTCGAGATTGGTTCAACTCATTATGCAAGACAGTAATGGAGCAAGACTGGTCCTGGAACCGACCTGCACTGGACTACATGGAACTCTATCATGCAGCTCGCAAGTGAGGCAGGACAAATTTGTGCTTGGAGTCAGGGAGAACTAGATCCGATTCATTCAATCGGTTTGTACAGGCTAGAAGGTACGTTTTCACAATTCACACAATTTAATTTATCATTTAGTACAGATTGCAACAGTCAATTGCAGTCGCATTATTGCTAGATTTTCATTTATTCTTACTGGTGGTTCGGAATAAGGCAGGTGTAATAAACAGTGTAGTTCAGGGGACCCATGTGTATTGGATGAAATCGTATATTCATGGCTAGTTCCTTTTCTTGGAATGTTGAGGGATCAAACATAAATGTGTAGAAATTAATATTTATTGTAAGAACTTTCTTGTAATTACTTGCAATGACATGCATTGCTTCTTTTTGGGACTTGTAACAAAATAATATTAGCAAATTGGTTGATGCTATTCTTAAACAGTATATGCAGCTTATAGTGCAACCAGAAATATTGGGCATTGGCCTCCAAGAGGGAGCGTTGGTTCCCCTACTAATTGTGCACTCAACCACTACTCCCCTTCTGGTGTGCGTAGCCTATTGTGGAATACTTAAATGATAGTATCACTCAATTTCAATGAAAACAAGTAAGATAGTTATTACTCGCAAGATATGCGTACAAGTGACACGAAGGGAATGCATATTAATTTTTAGGAGCTTTGATAAACTTGAACTTGATTTTACCTTAAGAGGAATTAATAAATTTCAGGGGAACTTTGATTCATCCAAGAGGCTTTTACTGGAGAGAAACTGGATTAAGGTTACATTCTACAATTGATTTGTAAAAGGCGAGAGCTTCCTCAATTTATAGAGGAAGAGAAGCCATTAAAGAAGGTAACAAATACATTTGGAGCTTCAAAAGAGCAGTAGGGTGTCTCCAAAAACTGAATTGATAGTGAAGAAGCTACGTACCAGTGAACAGATTTTCTACTGAAACCTATGTTCAATCTTATATAGTCTTAAGAATTATTTAAAGTCAGCACTTATGTACTCAAACCTGAGACAAGCTTTCTCTGTGTGGTTCCCTGGTACCATTCTTCTAGTGGATTTTTATTTGCAGCAGCCAGTGGTGGAAATTATGTCACATGTACAAGAAACCATCCAACACTCTTTAATCAAAGAGCAGGGTATAAATGTAAATAATCTTTTTTTTCTTTTTACATTTAAAATATTTATTATTTAAAAAAAAGGGGTTTATTATTTTGTAAATTTGCAAACTAAATCCCTAAATCTTCCCGACTCCAGGAATCAACAAATCCAAAACTGAAAACCAAAACAACACCTAGTAATCGCCGTGCCAACGCTGCGAATTTGTTGCCTTATTCTCCAGCTCCACCTCTACTTTATTAATGGCTCTGCCACCCTAGAGGCCCGGCTGTTAGAAATTATGGGTTTATCCGGTGGTGAGAAGAAATACCGTCGAAGCCCTAAAAGTCCTTTTTTGCCTCAAAAGCACGAAGGTTTCAAACCAACAAGGTTAGATTCAAAGGCGCCGGAACTGTTTTTAACACATTGCCAACCATCGTTGGTGTTGGTATAATGGCATTACCGAAGATTGTCAAAGAATTGGGAATTGTTCCTGGTCTCATAATGATCCTCTTAGCTGCCTGGTTGATTGAGTCATCAATCGAGATGATTCTAAAACCCGCTTGCTCCTTCGAGTCATCTTTGTATTCCTCCATAGTCAGCAATATCTTTGGTGGTGTTTTTTTTTTTTTTTTATACGAAAAAGAAAGTTATATTACTTAAAAACACTTACAACCATCAGTTTGGAAGCCATTGGCTTGTATCCTAGAAAAAGTAGCATTTAAAGCTATATTAGTAATCCATCGATGAATTACCGGGTTCGGGAATGTTTTCATCCGCATATTTTGCAATATACTTGCTAGTTGCATTAAGTTAGCTATTACATGGACTGGCCAAAAACAATTAACAGGTTTAGGAAAGAGATTTGGTAGTGTAGAGTAGTTAGTCCAAATTTCTTCCACCTCCAGTCCTTTTTCCTTGGCAGCATTTAGTCCTTCTTGTAGAGCTACTAGTGTTGCTTCCAAACAATCTTCGATTTCAAGCACACAAAAATTGACAGATTGTATATGTCCATCTACTACAATCCCAATACTCCATCCTGCCCTCTTCATCCACTTGTTAAGAATCCCTGCACACATTAACACAAATTAGAATTATGTGGTATTAATGAGCAAATATTTGCTTCTATTGTTGTTGAGAAAACTTGATCATCGTTTGATTCAATTAAGATATTCTCAGGGTTCTCATTTTCATTTGGTTGTTAATTTAGATCTTTAATCCATCTATTCACTTGAGATAGAATCCGCCTAGGGTCAGGCCTTGATTGTGAGAAAACTTTGCCATTCCTTTCATGCCATATAAAATAACCCGTAATAATGAACACAGAGAAGATCCATGTAGCCGTTGGCTTATGTATTTGACGATGTATATTTTGACACAAACTTAACAGTGTCGTGTCGTTCCAATACTCCGTTCTCAAACCTGATGGTCCGGCTGCATGAATTCTCTTTGTCTAATCACACGAGATCAATACATGCCAAATTGTTTCTTCTTCCTTACCACACAACACACAATGTGGTTGGATATCCGTCCATTGAGCAATTATGGCTCTAACTGGAAGATCCACCAGTCAAAGCTCGCCAAAAGAAGATTTGGAATTTAGGGTGTAGTGGTAGTTTCCATAGGAACTTCCACCATTTAGTCTCCTGCTCCGTGTGGGGAGGAGACCGCAGCTGTATAATTGTGCGAAGAACCAACTTGACTGAAAAATCCCCATTGGGGGAAAACTGGGATATCCAAACATCCCTTTGGTCAGACAGATTTTGTGGTAATTGTGAAAGGAGGGTGAGGTGAGAAGAGTTTTGGTTTGAAGAAAACTCCCTTTGTAGTCATTGTTGGTTATTAAAAAAACTTGCCACGGTTGCCTATCTTTGCCGGCTTGAGAGATCTTGGGCATTGATCGCAATAGTTTGTTCCTGTGGAAACCAAGGGTCAAACCAGAACGAGGTGTGAACCCCATTCCCAACCCGCCGGTTCACCAAAGTTATAAGTTGTGGGAGTATACTTGAAATGCCATTCCAATTCCATGACCCTCTCTTCTTTACCACCTTTGGATCAAAAACCAAGCCATTTTTGAAGTATTTGGCTTTCAGTATCCTAACCCATAACGTTTGTGGTTGAGTGATCATTCGCCAGCCTTGTTTCAGTAACAAGGCGTTGTTATAGTCATCCATTCTCTTAAAACCCATTCCACCATTTTCTTTTGGCTGACAAGATTTTCCAAAGAAATCAAATTCAAGTGTCGTTGCTTCCCCGGATTCCCATTCCAAAATCTTCGACACAACCTATCAATCTTTGTGCAAGTTTCTTTTGGGAATCTAATACATTGCATCTGATAAAGTGCCATTGACTGAATTGCAGATTGTATTAAAATTCCTCGTCCTGCATAAGATAGATTATTGGCTTTCCAGCATGCCATTTTTTTTTACATTTAGTCTATCATAGATTGAAGAAATCTTGTTTTTCCTCGTCCTGCCAATAAGGTTGTTCCTAGACAAGGAAGTTTCCTTGGTTATCTCTCTCACCCTTAGGATGTTCAACATCCTATTTTTTTCTTCCCTTGATACACTTCTGCTGAAGAAGGCCCCACTTTTGTCGAAGTTAATTTCTTGGCCTGTTAAGTCCGTAAACAGTTCTATCTTTGGTGGTGTTGGCCGGACTCTTTTGCATGTTTGCATCTTTATCAGTTTCTCCTTTTTCTTTGTTATTGTTTTTACTTTTCCCCCTTTCTATTTTCTTTTTCCTTCTTCTTCTATTAGGGTTTAAGTTCGAATTTTGAGATTATCGAGGTTCTATGAGCATAGGGGATGTGCTGTCAGGAACATCTTCAAAAGGAATTCATCACGCAGGAGTGATGGAAGGATGGTTTGGTAGGAATTAGTGGACTTCATGCTTCTTCTTGTTGCTTCTCACCACTCTTCTCGTCTTCGCCCCCTGGGTCTCCTTCAAACGTCTAGGTTTGTCTCACCATTCTTCTTCGGAAGAGCCCTCAGCCCCTGGATTTCGAAGTTGGAACTATGATTCCATCTTCAAGTTAGGATCTTTCAAGGATTTGGTTTGGCATAGTCCCTCATTAACTTAGGAATCAACGAACCATAGTTGCAAATTGGGGTTTAGGATGGGGTTGAGCTAGGGGTTTGCTTTTGTAAATTGGCAAAATAAGTAAACCCTTGAGTATAAAAAAAGAATTATATTTGCAATACAACCCCGCCCTTTTGCTTAGATACCGTTTGAATTGGTATCTATACATTGGCTAAATGTCGACCGTCGGTTGTTGGCAGCAACGCCGCAAACAAAAATCCTTATTCTAGCTGGCAATGTTGGTGGGAAATGAACCCCAATTCAATATCCTAACCTACATATAAGAGAATTTTGGGGTTGGGTGCTTTTTCAAAAGTCTTATCTTGCTTCAACTTTAACAATCATGTAAAAATGTGAAAAAGTAGGAACTTCTAGGTGCATTACTGTAGTCACTATCCTTAAAAACATAATTCACCCCCACAAAATGTACTATAGGATGCCGGCAAATTGTCTCCCATGATACAAAGAAGCTCAACTTGAAGATGTTTTTCCTAGATTTTGCAAAGCAGCAACTGACAAAGTAATGAATTCTTCTTCAAATGAGCATTCTAGTTTACTAAATGAGCATTCTTCAAGCACTTATGGTGGAATTGCATGTGGATTTTTCTATCTCTCACTGTTGTAAAGCTAGAGTGTATTTAGAGGCATCGAGGTATCTGTGTTAACAGTTCATTACTTTGTTCATATAAGTGCATCTCTCTGTAGGGATACCAATGCTCATGTTTAGATTTGAGTAAGATATGTATGATGGTTGATAGAAGGGACAAGATTGTTGGATGTCCCACGGTCTTGTGGTTTCAAATTGAACCATGAGACAAATATGGTTATCATTTTATAATGGATAGATTACAACGACAAATCTAACCGTCGGATTTTCTTGGAATTCAATGGATCTGCTTCCATCACCGTTGATCTACTGTAGATCAAAATATACGATTCAAATCTAATCTTGCTGGAAGCAATGCAAATGTACTAAATGCTAAGTGTGTGCGCCTAAACAACCTACTGCCTATGCATGTGCACGAATGCACTCGGATGTTACATCGTCCTCACTCATATGCAGTACACACATTATCGCAGGGGACCCACTCAGGGCCAGGGGGCCATGGCCCCCGCCTCCGGATTTTTAAATTGTTTTAATAATTTCTTAACTTTTTTATTTTTTATATTAATTTCCTTCATTTTGTCAATTTTTTATCTTCTCACATGTGAAATATCACTATTTCCCCCCTCCCCCAAAAAAAAAATTTGAGAACAAATTTTAAAGGTAAAATAATGAGTAGAAATATCATTCCTAGTTAAAAAATAACTCATCAATCCCTATTTATTCTCCCCTCTCTTCTCTCTCACATCTTTTCTTCCTATTTATTCTCCTTCTATAAGCGTGGGTTAAGAGAAATTTTTGAAAAAAAATATATTATTAAATATTCAATTTATTCTATAAACGGATTAAGGAAAATTGAGAAAAAATCTTCTCCACAATTAGGTTCTCTCTCTTTTTCAATTTATTTATTATTTCTCTTTTACTCTTTGTTTTTGTTATTTTTTATTTAATTCTATATTTTTTGTTTCTTTATTTCTTTCTGTAATTTTTGTTATTTGATTTTATATTATAAATAAAATGTCTATAGTTAGTCAGGTTTGCATTTCTTACCTAAATTTTTTTTTTTATTTGCAACCAACTTTTTAGGGTTGAAGTTATGTGTATTTTTTTTTTCCGGGACAAAGACGGGGCTAAACAACCCAAAGGAACAAACAGAAAACTTAAGTTAAACAAAACTCTCTATCCACCATTAGAATTCCTTCTAACCAATCTGGAGAAGGCTATTCCATCAACTTTACATGATCCACCAGTCCTCGGACGGGCCTTCGAAAATGTGAGACTACTGAACTAGATCCTCAAGTTGCAAGAGACATTATGTATTTTTTTCTACTAGAAGAACGATCTCGATCCTTCTTGTACCTTTTACCGTCACATTTTAGTTTTGAATAAAGTTAATGAATGGATGTGTGTTCATGCTGTTAAGTATCTAGATTCAACAATTTTCAGTTTATTTGTTAGATTCTAATTCAAACAAAAACATGAGTCACAATTAGAATTGGATTTTGTAGGGGAGGTTCGGATGTTGTTGGATTCTAATTGCATAAATGTAAAGGTTAAATTAATTTTGAAATCAAATATTTCATTTGCCACCCTTCGATGATGGACATCAAATTGTTTGAAGTTGTCTGAATGGGGCAGAGAAGGTGGAAGAACTTTTAGTTTCTAGAATTCAAACCATGTTTAAATCTTAATAAGTTGCCCCTGCCTAGTATCAAATTTACAAAATAAATTTTAGCATTTCAAGCCCAAAAACCTGAACCCAGAGGGGGGGTTTAAGGTGAAAAAAAACCCCCCCCGCGAAGTGTTGTGTACGGGGGGGGGGTGTAAAAAAAAACTACCCCCCCCCCCCCACCTCATTAAAATTTAAATTATAAAAAAAAAAACAAAATAAAACAAAAACCACAAAAAAATTAAAATTAATTTTTTTATTATTATTATTATTATTATTATTATTATTATTATTATTATTATTATTATTATATTATTATTATTATTATTATTATTATTATTATTATTATTATTATTATTATTATTATTATTATTATTATTATTATTATTATTATTATTATTATTATTATTATTATTATTATTATTATTATTATTATTATTATTATTATTATTATTATTATTATTATTATTATTATTATTATTATTATTATTATTATTATTATTATTATTATTATTATTATTATTATTATTATTATTATTATTATTATTATTATTATTATTATTATTATTATTATTATTATTATTATTATTATTATTATTATTATTATTATTATTATTATTATTATTATTATTATTATTATTATTATTATTATTATTATTATTATTATTATTATTATTATTATTATTATTATTATTATTATTATTATTATTATTATTATTATTATTATTATTATTATTATTATTATTATTATTATTATTATTATTATTATTATTATTATTATTATTATTATTATTATTATTATTATTATTATTATTATTATTATTATTATTATTATTATTATTATTATTATTATTATTATTATTATTATTATTATTATTATTATTATTATTATTATTATTATTATTATTATTATTATTATTATTATTATTATTATTATTATATTATTATTATTATTATTATTATTATTATTATTATTATTATTATTATTATTATTATTATTATTATTATTATTATTATTATTATTATTATTATTATTATTATTATTATTATTATTATTATTATTATTATTATTATTATTATTATTATTATTATTATTATTATTATTATTATTATTATTATTATTATTATTATTATTATTATTATTATTATTATTATTATTATTATTATTATTATTATTATTATTATTATTATTATTATTATTATTATTATTATTATTATTATTATTATTATTATTATTATTATTATTATTATTATTATTATTATTATTATTATTATTATTATTATTATTATTATTATTATTATTATTATTATTATTATTATTATTATTATTATTATTATTATTATTATTATTATTATTATTATTATTATTATTATTATTATTATTATTATTATTATTATTATTATTATTATTATTATTATTATTATTATTATTATTATTATTATTATTATTATTTTAATAATAATTATTATTATTAATAATATTATTATTAATAAAAATAATATTATTATTTTTAAAAATATTATTATTAAAATAAGAAAAAATTTTTAAAAGAGTTTGATTTTTTTTTTATATGGAGTAGGTGTGGTTCTGGTTTGGTGTAGGGTGATCGGTTGTGTGGGTGGGGGGGGGTGGTGGTGTGGGGGGGGGGTGGAAAGATGGGTAGAAGAGAAGGGGAAAGAGGATGGGAGTGATGAGAGGAAGAAGAAAAGAAAAAAAGAAAGAGAAAATAGAAGGAAAAAGGAAAAGAAAAGGGAGAAGAAGAAAAAAAAAAGAAAAGGGAAAAGAAGGCAGAGGGGAAAGGGGGAAGGGGGGAGAGGCGGGAGGGGAAGGGGGGGAGAGGGACCAAGGGGGGGACGAAGGGACCGCGAGGACAAATGGGCAATAAGGAGACCGACTAGGACCCACAACTACAGGGATGGAGACAGATGGCACTGGCACAAATGGAAGTCGAATCGCAGTGCTCCTAAAACTAATTCCATAGAGAAAACCTTGGAATGGATCTTCAGTCAGATAAAACATCTTCTTCTTCATGGCTGAGAACACGCCGTGTGTTACCAGGCTATCAGAACCTGCTTGATGTTGCTGTCCAATTCTTTTTACCTGAAGAATCTTCGCCATTCGATCCAAACCCAGCTCTCCATCGTAAAACCCATGAAAGAATTTAGCCATGAATTTCAAATCGTAGAGCCTAGGGAACGTTAACCTTACAACTAGCATGACTTCTTGGAGTGATTCTGGCATGGGTTTTCCATAACTCAATACCTTTAAAAGGTAAGCGATGTCATAGAAACCATGGAAAGTTATCCATTTAATCCTGGCACCTTGAGATTTAATGACACTCTTAAACCTATTGGAAAATACTTTCATCTCAATGCCCTCCATTTTGTTTTTCTCAAAATCTATACCATTCTGACGGAGTAAGTCAATGGATGCAGCAACATGAAGGTCTTCCTCGGGATCAAAATCTGAAAAATTAAACTGCCAGACACCACCTGATGGAGGGAGGTTGCCGTAAAAATCACTGAATGTAAAACCGAATTGTATAGGCTTCAACCTATTCACGTTGAACTTCAAATCTTCGTATCTCTCGGTCTCCTCTGCATATCTTGGACTATTATGCAGAAACCCTGGAAACTCAGAATCGAACGATATACATGGATAGTCGTGGACTATACCCAAAATGGAAACCATCTCTTGCTCAAAATTTGAGCGCCAAACCTCATGTATGATCATTTGATTCATTTCTATGAATAGTTGTTTCGTGAGTGACAATGCAAAGAAATAAACGATTGACAGGAGCAGAACACTAAGCAGAAAAAAGATAATTGAGAAGAGGAACAGAGAGCAGAACACTAAGCAGAGAGCTGAATGTAAGTTTTGAGCTTTGAACCACAGAATTTATAAGATTTATCGATGACAATTGAGAAGTCTTGAGTGAGAAGTAGGATTCCTAATCTGAGTTGAAGATGTATTTCAAGTACAAGTTGAAGTGGAATTTAATCTTAGAAAACCATCCACATCTACTATGGATGTCTTTCTTGCTCAGTGCAGCTCAGTGTCGGAATTCAATTACAAACGAGAAAAGAAACAACAAAATCAGATTTATATAAGAAGTTAAAATTAAAAACAAAGTGTGACTCAAACTCTCACAGTTATAGACTTCACAAATAAAATTAATATAAATTAATGAATATTTTATTTTATTCTTATTTGTATTCTACATTTCAAAGAAATTTCCTATTTTTATTCGATTGTCAAATCTATTTTACTTTGATTCAAATAAAAAAAGGACAAGAAAGTCGACAAGAAAATTGATTAAAAAAGTACTTTTTTTGTATGAATAAAAAATCTACTTTGAAAGATTAAAAAAAATTGTACATAAATATCGGCCTAAAATAAATGAATCCCTAGGACTTTTATGGATTAAATTGAAAATGAAAAATAGAGGTATAATGATTCTAAGAATAATGATCTACAATCATTTGATGCATATTAGTTAGAAAACTAAATAAGCAATCATTAAAATCTCAAGTTTTGCCAATGCAAGGTTGATCAAACTAACACCTATTAGGGATGAAGAAGTCATGGGTTCGACTCATTATTCACTGCATATGAAATAACTTAAACGTTCATATTGTTGCCTTGACCACAAAAACTGCCCTTGGCCCTAGGGCTCAAGGCGGGATAAAACACATTAAGGCCACTAGGGAAAAGACGTATATGAATTTTTTTTTATTTTTTGGAGAACTGAGGTTTGTCTAGGCCAACTCGGCACTCTTGACTACTCTTCAAGAGGGTAGCTATTTCATATATGATATAAAGAGCAAATTGCATGGGCACCCCAAAATGGAGGCCTAAAAGTACCGACACCCCACTTTCTGTTTTAAAAACACATAGGTCTATTTCGTTAGAACGGTTAGTTGTACAATTGTAAAGACCATTATACCCTTTTGATTTCATCTACCCTTCTTTATCAGACTTATTCTCTATTATGCACAAAAAGAAGAGTTCCAGGCACACTTTCCTGCTTATCCCTTTATTTCCCACTTCTTTATAGCCTGAATAGCTCCACTACCAAATACACAATAGCTGAGGTAGGCTGCCACAATTCATATTCTTCCCTCTTGTTCTTCAAGTATTTTAACGTAACGACTCAAGCTACAAACAAAGAGAGAGCAATCGGCTTCCAATCAAGCAAACAATCCCTTCAGGAGAGGGAAGTATACATGGTAAAAGAAACAAAATTCAAACCAAGCAGGGAGGCTCAATTAAAGGCACAAAGGAAGGATGACGCAAATAATCAAGGAAGGAAATACCTTCTCTAGAATTTGCAGGGTACCATTTGATGGAGCTTTCATGGAAGCAGATCGATAATAATTGGAACAAAAATCAGTAAAGAAAATTGTGCTCTAAATGGCACTCTCCTACTATCCCATTAGGATTCTATTTCAGGAAAGCATAGATTTTCCTACATTTGAAAATTTTCCAGAGCACCCGCTGGATGGCCTACATTTCATGTGTGAAAAATTATAAATGTGGGACCTACATTTGAAAATTTTCCTTTCCTTCCCCCTCCAACCCCATTATGTATGGTCTTATGTGTTTATTTTTCCTACTCCACCTTTGCAAACAAACAGTGCCAAAGGGAAGACTTGAAAGAATTCCAATTTCTATAAAGAGTAAAGAGTTTCTTCACTTCCTCATTCAAGCACCACATAATGCTAACAAGTTAGGTTCTTCAACCTATCTTATAACCAAATGAGTACGGTTAAGAGCATAAAACTATAAGATGTTTCATTATATAGGTTCTTTTGGGTAGAAAATACATTATATAGTTCAAATTCTCATATGATAACCTCAACCCAAGTTCATATAAGCTGATCCTAGGCCCAATATACTAAGCTTTTTGGTTGATTCAAGTGAAAAAAAATATATTCACAAGAACACTTAATAATAAAATATAGGGTAATTTTCACATGAGGTTAAAGTGCAAATATTAATATTTTAATTTACATCATGAGATCTTCTAATTTTTCAAATTTACGATTTCAAACCCAGAGTCGGCCTTTCGTTTTTTGTCTCTTTCTTCTGTTTTACTGTTTTTAATGTCTCTCTGCAAAACCCTTATTCTTTTTTATGTTTCATTTTGAATCTTTTGGTTTTTCAGATCTGAGATTTTCTGTCAAAAGAAAAAAATTTGAGATTTCTCCGCTTTCAGATGCGCAACCTTCGAGTTATTTGCAGTGAATCGTAGGATCTTGTCCCGCTTCCTTCTTGTTCTGGAACCGTAACGGTGGAGAATTTGTTCTTATCTCATTTTAAGGCTTCTTGTTTCTTCTTCAAATTCATGACCGTTTGTTTGGTTTGATTACTTTCAGTTTGCACACAGAGAATGCATATACAAAAGCTCCCGACTTCTTCATCGTGACAGATTCAACACTGAGAAATTGAAGAAAAGAAGATTAGATCCTCCACAAACAATACCACTCCTCCCATTTCAGTTTCCTTGTCTCCCTTTCTCTATCTCTCTTTTTATCTGGTGAGTGGTTCACAAGTTGATTTCCAAGAAAGCAAAGGAGATCGAATTCTAGAATTCAGAATTCTAAATTCACAGCAAGCTATCAGATTATGGGTTCTAGATTGGAAAATACGAGATCTTCTAATTTTTCAAATTTACTTTTCAAACTCAAGAAGAAGGAACGGGTGGAATCTAAGAAATAAAGCAATGGAGGAGAAATTTTGGGAAATCAGGAAGTGGGACAAGATCCTAGGATTCACTGCAAATAGCTCGAAGGTTGCGCATCTGAAAGCTGAGAAATCTCAATTTTTTTTCTTTTGACAGAAAATCTCAGATCTGAACAACTAAAAGATTCAAGATGAAACAAGAAAAAGAATAAGGGTTTTGCAGAGAGAAATTAAAAACAGTAAAACAGAAGAAAGAGACAGAGAAAACGAAAGGTTGACTCTGGGTTTGAAATCGTAAATTTGAAAAATTAGAAGATCTCATGATGTAAATTAAAATATTAATATTTGCACTTTAACCCCACGTGTTCATTCACAGCCATTGGTTTTTGTTGCATGTGTGAATCTTAACGGTTAAATGATGTAAGGGTATTTAAGTCACAAAAGTGATTATCCGTCCTTAATTGTCCTTTTTGAATACCACAAGGGAGGGTTTTTGGACTAAATTTGACCTAAGACAAACCTTAGGGGGTCCAAGTGAAAATTACCCTAAAATATATTACTTCTAGTGGGGGCAGTGGTGGCTAGCAGTGGGTGGAGGTGTGGTGTTTTCTGACGGAGACAAGTGGTTTCCGACAGCTAGGGTGGAAAGGAGGTGGGTGAAAGGAAATCCCTTCACCCACTTGAGGATTGAGCATGGGATAAGACACAACTAGATCCTCAAGTTGCAAGAGACATTTTGTATTTTTTCTTCTAGAAGAACGATCTCGATCCTTCTTGTACCTTTTACCATCACATTTTAGTTTTGAATAAAGTTAATGAATGGATGTATGTCCATGCTGTTAAGTATCTAGATTCAACAATTTCAGTTTATTTGTTGGATTCTAATTCAAATAAAAACATGAGTCACAATTAGAATTGGATTTTGTAGGGGAGGTTCGGATGTTTTGTCGGATTCTAATTGCATAAATGTAAAACCGTCAATTTAACATTAAGGTTAAATTAATTTTGAAATCAAATATTTCATTTGCCACCCTTCGTTGATGGACATCAAATTGTTTGAAGTTGTCTGAGAAAGAGAAGGTGGAAGAACTTTTAGTTTCTAGAATATTTCAAATCATGTTTAAATCTTAATAATTTGCCCCTGCCTAGTATCAAATTTACAAAATAAATTTTCGCATTCAAGCCCATAAAGCTGAACTCAGAAGTGTGAATTTAAGTTGATAATTAAATAACCTACCATGCGAAGTATTTGTACATGTGAATGCGCATTTGAGAAGTAACTGTCCCATTCCAAATCTTATTAATTGAAATTTCAAAATTCTGAAGGACAATGTATACAATGATCTGCAATAAATTCTGAATACTAGGTTTTTTTTTTTTTAAAGAGTAATCTGGTTTGGTTTAACTATATCGGCTCAGATGAATGGAATGAATCCTTTACAAACGGTTTAACCGGAAATAAGTGAAAAACTTTCAAATGACTTTGATTTGTGTCTCTTACACGCATGGTGCACTTCCAGAGCACCCGCTGGATGGCCGCTCCTTTGTGCGACGCAGAGGATTTGAACTCAGCTAGGGGTGAAATTACATTGAGCAAATTGCATTGACACCCCAAAATGAAGGCTTTAAAACACTGACACCCCACTTTATGTTTTAAAAACACAGACACCCCATTCATTAAACACACTAGTCCATTCTGTTAGTAAAATCATTAACCCATTGTACATTTTTCTTTAATTCCAAAAATGCCCTTACCCTATATATTCTCTCTCCTCACTCAGATCTCCTCTGCTTCACCCTGTCCACCTTCACCTCCGGTAGCACCAGCAACGACGCTGCCGCCGCCTCCTCCACTAATGTGAACAATTCGTTCCAATTTCTTCCAAGATGATTCTTGTAACTCATTTGCTTTTGCCACCGACGGTAATTCTGGAGTAGTTTATGAGAATTTGTCGGAATCTGTGATCGATTTTAGACTGAGAGCCCGCTGTAGAGACGAACAAGCCAGAGAAGTCCTCTGTTCCTGAATCCAATCTCCTTGAACTCTCTCAAGTTTTCACTAAGTTTTCTATTTGCAGCAGTGACATCTCCGGTGAATTGCAGAGATTAGCCTGCCTTCCGTGGAAACAGATTCTAACAGTGGAACTTTCTTGGAGTCATGGTTGGGATGTATGCAGCAAGAGAGTCTCTCTTCGGAAATCCTCGACGATGCTAGTGCTACACCCATGAATCTCGAACCAGCCGTGAAGGCTTGCGTTGAAGGTTTATATTGCAACCAAATGCTTGGCTGCCGCGAAGCTACGGCTTCTTGCTAAGAACAGATCTGAGAATCGAGCAATTATTGGTAAATTCGGTGCTGTTCCGGCCTTGATTCCGCTCCTCCGTTGCAGTGATCCGTGGGCGCAGGAATGATCAGATCCATTTCTTACAACACACTTTCAAGTTGGGTTTTTAAAGCTCCAAGCTAAGTAGCCAAAAGCTAGATGAAAGTCAATTAGCAGGACTCCTGGATGAAGCAGGTGAGGGGTATATATCATGTATGTAACTTGACCGGTCTGAGACATTGGATGGCCAGCCAGGGCGAATTTTCTCTCAGATTGACATGTCAGAATAACACGGCAGGTGCAACATTCATGGTGAATATGGCACCAAATCTGTGGTTCCTTTGTGACGGTCCCAAATGCTCACAAGCTGATCATTTTTTTTTCTAGTGACGACCAACAAAGATTGCTATAGGCTTGGGTCAGGATTGAGTTTTAAAAGCTTGGCCTGACTGACCCAAAGCTTTAAAAAGTACTCAAGGTGGGATGGTTTTGGAACAGGGGAGCGGTTTGGCGGAGAAGGCTATGGTGGTTTTGAGCAGTTTGGCTGCTATTCCAGAGGGCAAGATGCGCATTGTCAGAGATGGTGGGATTCCGGTTTTGGTTGAACCGTTGAAGCCATCGAAGACGGATCGATGAAGGGGAAGGAGTTAGCTGTGTTTACGCTCCTGCTGATTTGCGCAGACAGTGTACATAATAGGGGATTGTTGGTACCGAGTGGTGGTAGAGAATTAGAAATAACAATTGCTGGTGGAGGCATTAGTGGAGGCGGCGGCGGGCGGCGGCCCTGTTGCTACCAGAGGTGATGGCGGACATGGTGAAGCAGAGTAGATCTGAGTGAGGAGAGAATATATAGGGTAAGGGTATTTTTGGAATTAATGAAAAATAAACAGTGGGTTAATGGTTTTACTAACAAAATGGACTAGTGTGTTTAATGAATGGGGTGTCTGTGTTTTTAAAACATAAAGTGGGGTGTCAGTGTTTTAAAGCCTTCATTTTGGGATGTCAGTGTAATTTGCTCAATTACATTAGAAGTGAAATAGAACAGGAAGAAGGAAATAAAGTACGAAGAAATAAAAAATTTAAATAAAAAATCCAGTACAAAGTAGTAATAATAGTAAACCCCAATCTTTACAGTATAGAGGGTATTTTACACCGTTCACAAAGGAAAGGATGTTAGACTGCATGCGCATAACGTGGAAAGGTAACAAATGGACGATGAGGAGACCGTCTAGGACCCACAACTATTGGAAGGGGAACAAATGGACAATAAGGAGACCGACTAGGACCCACAACTACAGGGATGAAGACAGATGGCACTGGCACAAATGGAACTCGAATAGTAGTGCTCCTAAAACGTATCCCATAGAGAAAACCTTGGAATGGATCTTCAGTCAGATAAAACATCTTCTTCATGGCTGAGAACACACCGTGTGTTACTAGGCTATCAGAACCTGCTTGATGATGCTGTCCAATTCTTTTTACTTGAAGAATCTTCGCCATTCGATCCAAACCCAGCTCTCCACCGTAAGACCCATGAAAGAATTTAGCCATGAATTTCAAATCGTAGAGCCTAGGGAACGTTAACCTTACAACAAGCATGAATTCTTGGAGTGATTCAGGCATGGGTTTTCCAGAACTCAATACCTTTAAAAGGTAAGCAATGTCATAGAAACCATGGAAAGTTATCCATTTAATCCTGGCACCTTTAGACTTAATGACACTCTTAAACATATTGGAAAATACTTTCAGCTCAATGCCCTCCCTTTTGTTTCTCTCCAAATCTATACCATTCTGGCGGAGTAAGTCAATGGATGCAGCAACATGAAGGTCTTCCTCGGGATCAAAATCTGAAAAATTAAACTGCCAGACACCACCTGATGGAGGGAGATTACCGTAAAAATCACTGAATGCAAAACCGAACTGTATAGGCTTCAACCTATTCACGTTGAACTTCAAATCTTCGTATCTCTCGGTCTCCTCAGCATATCTTGGACTATTATGCAGAAATCCTGAAAACTCAGAATTGAACGATATACATGGATAGTCGTGGACTATACCCAGAATGGAAACCATCTCTTGCTCAAAATTTGAGCGCCAAACCTCACGTATGATTACTTGATTCATTTCCATGAATAGTTGTTTCGTCAGTGACAATGCAGAGAAATAAATGATTGACAAGGAGCAGAACACTAAGTAGAGAAAATATTATTTATGATGAGAAGATTAACAGGGGAAGCAGAGACACTAAGCAGAGAAAAGATCATCAAAGATGAGAAGAGTAACAGGAGCATAACAGTAAGCAGAGAGCGACAAACAGAATTTATAAGATTTCTTGATGACAATTGATGAGTCTTGAGTGGGTTGAAAGTAGGATTCTTAGTCTGAGTTGAAGTTGGATTTCAAGTACGAGTTGAAGTGGAATTTAATCCTAGAAAACGATCACTGTCCACTATTGATGTCCTTCTTGCAATTCAATTACAAACGAGTGAAAAATGATGAGCACATTTATGTGTGAAATCTTAGGGCATAAGACATGCATTTTACACACTTTAAGTGGAGCTACCTTGTGTTTTATATTATTTTTGCATATTTTATGAATTATTAGAATTTGAGCGAATATCAAGAGTTTTGGGTATTAAACATGCGATTTTACACGTCAAGAAATCTGTTCAAATCCTCAAGTGCGAAAGTGGGCATGATTTGGAGCATAATGAGCTAGAGATACAATTATGGACCAACTCCAAAATATTTTGTAAAATTAGATTAGAATATTTATTTTATTTTTTATTGTAATTGAATGAATGTATGGGGCCCCCACAAATAGTCAAAAGATTATGATTTTCTATTTTTTAAATTTTATTTACTTCTCTAATTAGTTTTTTTTTCTCTCTTCCCACTTTGTATTTTATTTAATTTATTATTTCTTTAATAACCAACCCACTTATATTTTTGTTAACAAAATATATTTATTACTTTTTTTATTTTCTTTCTCTTTCCTTTTTTCACTTTATCTCCGCGTTAATTTCAAAATCAAAGTTTTTTTCTTTTTAAATTTAATTTCTCCACCTTCTCTCCACTTTCCCTCTTCACGTGTTACTATTTTTATTTTTTTATTATTTTTTCCACACATTCTCTCTCTCTCTTTATTTCTAACGAATTTTGCTCTCTCTTTATTTGTTTTTCTTTCTCTATTTTATTATGTATTATTATTTTATTTCCTTGTTTGTAAATTATTCTCCTTCTTCTATAAATATTATCTCCCCTCTTAGGTCTAGTTTACACTTTATTTTCTCTTTAATTTACTTTAGTCTTGCACTTTCTATTTTCTTTAGCTTGCTCTAGATTTTCTTTAGTTCTTTGATTACTTTGTGGGTTCTAGTTTTTAGGTTTTAATGCTTTGCAAAGAAGATTGAAGTTGTGTAATTTTTCTTTTATGCAAGTGTAATTCCTTTAGTTTTATCAATGCAATTTCAAATTCAAGTTCAAGTTTCAAGTTTGAGGATTCGCTTTCTCTTTAGGTCTAGCAATTGTAGATTTAGATTATTCTAGATCTGATTGTTAGGATTGGTTGAGATTCGAGTCATTTATTCAAATTTTGTTTGGAAGATGCAAGGAAGTAAGTGTTAATGATAAAAATGATCATTATATATACTCCGGTCTAAACAAGGCTTGAGCGGTCCGACCACTAGTTCCGTTGAATATGGTCCGACCACATTACCTATGGTAGGATCGATCACTTACTCAAGAAAGCCCGGTCAGAGTAAACTTCTATTACCTATCAACTTAATGGAAAGATAAGTTAGGTAAAGAACTCTTAATAGAGTTACTTTTCGAGAACAACTCATCTTAGAGTCACATTCTGAATATAACTCTACTATTTTACCCTATATAAACACCTCAGGTAAACTTAATGGGGGTAAGCATTCATATTCTATGTGATCAATTGCTTGAATTCTCTATTGAGTAATTGAGATCATATTGTTGATACTGACTTGCTTGTCGGAGACGTACCTTGACCACCCAAGGTCGAACACATATTTTGCAGGAACGAGACAAGGAAAGGACGAGCGAGATTCCGTATCAATAGTAAGATTCGTCAATAATCTTCTCTCCCCCCTCCATTCCCGCTTCTATCTACCCCTCCATATTCTTAATTTAGGATTTAAATTTCAGCATTTACTTACTGTTCTCCCTTTCCCTAGGGTCCTTGATCAAAGAGAATATTGATTGTGGATATCCATCATCCCCCAATAGACAATACTTCCAATTGAAGATCTCAACCACCTCAGCATACAGTCTTGGTGATTCACATTCCCATCTTAATTGAAGATTACAGTGATCTCAACACACAATGTTGGCAGTCAATATTTCTATTCTATGCACCTTCTATCTTGGGTGGCAATCTATCTTTCCATATCAAGAATATCTTCTTGTGTGTAAGAATCATATATTGTATTTCTTTGTAGACTTTGATATTTCCATATCATAGTAGATGTTCATTCTACTATAAATATGTAATGCACTCAACTGAATGGACTAGTTCTGATTGAACTCATCTTGTCTTTCTTCTTTGTATTCTATATTTTCTTTTTATTTTATAACACGTTATCAGCACGATTCCGCTTGAAGTAATTGTGAACGACTCCGCTTGAAGTATTGCGTTTTGAGAAGAAAGACAGCAGACTATGTATCATTATGTTTTTTATTCCAAAGTGAAAAGAATGATCGACCTCCTCGCACGTTTTTGTAAACAATGGAATTTACCTTGTCCATCTTGAAATGTAAGTGCATCATGATAAAAAGATATGTGTTTTATTGAATCTAAGAATCAAACAAATAATAAGATATTAGATTTTCTTAACAATTGTGATTTGTAATTAAAAATTGATTTTATTTATTGTATATAGTGGTTGCTAGCTTTGCACCACAAATATTATTAAATGCACATGAAGTTGCAAGATTTGAAACTGTAAATGAGTACAGTTCTGCAGATGCACATGAAGTTGCAAGATTTGAAACTGTAAATGAATACAGTTCTGTAGATGCACATGAAGTTGCAAGATTTGAAACTGTAAATAAATACAGTTCTGTAGTTTTTTAAATTATTTCTCTATTGAAATTATAAGGAGAAAATATTATTCATGAAAATATGCCAGCAAATTTTCAAGTTTTAGATTTGTTGTTACAATAACAATATTGTAAAAGGAGTTTTAAGAAGTACTCTGAATGATATCATGCCTATTTGTGGCTGAGTAAAATAATGGACTATTAATGAAAAGTCATGAAGCTCGTCTTATTGGTTCTGTTCCATTCCCTGAAGTGAATGCAGTAATTCATGATATGCCTGAAAAAAGGCAAAATTAAAATTATGGTTATTGACTGTGGAAGAGGATGCAAAAGACGAAATAATTACCGTCATTATTATAGAAATAAATAAGAGAATAATAAGGATTCTCAATATAACAATTCAAGAAGTGAAGATAATATTTGTTACCGATGTGGTATGAAAGCTATTAGACATGTATCTGTCATACTCCACAATATTTAATTAAGTTTTATCAAGCCTTAATTAAAGAAATAAAAATAATGTGGAGATAAATTGGATTTTATAAAATCATGATACTTGAGCAATTTTTGCCTATAAAAGGAATGATTTTGATGGCCTCATAGATACTACACATCTAGATGCTGCAAACTTCTTTGAAGATAATAGTTGAAGATTTGATTATGTTAGTCGAGTTCAAATAAATAAAATAATATTATATTAGTTTGTAATTCTTTTCTCTTCAAATCTCATCTCATATGTTTGTTTATCTTAAATTTAATATTTTTCTTCTATAATTTTTTTTTATTGACTTTCTATATATCTTTTAATATTTTTTGTTTCATTTTGATGAAGAATGTGAATATTCTCTTATATGTTGTGACCCATATTATACTGAGAGAAAAATATACATATTTCTCTTATTTGATGATGTGGAAGCCAATGTTCATATAAAAATCGGTAGTACAACATTGATTGGAAGCTCCGGAAGAGCTAATCTATTATTATCTGGGAGATAAAATTTGCTATGAATACTTCATTATTTGTAGTAAGTCTCAAAGAAACTTATTGAATTTCCAAGTTATTTGCCAAAATGATTATTAGATTGAGAATACAAATAATGGTAAAAGTGAATATCTATATAAAGGTATTAGATATTTTCTCCTAATTTGTACTACATGAATATCGCATGGTTGAAACACATGCTTGGGTAAATCAAATGAACATTGACTCCAATAATTTTATTATTTGGCATGACCGGTTGGACCATCTTGGATCAAGTATGATGCGAAAAATTATTGAAAATTCAATTGTCATCTATTGAAAAACCAAAAGATTCTTCAATTAAATCAATTTTCTTGTGTTGCTTGTTCTCAAGAAAAATTTATTATTCGATATTCACCAGCTAAAGTTGAGATTGAACATTCTACGTCTTTGAAACGTATAGAGGGTGAAATATATGGGCCCATTCAACCATCATGTGGACTATTCAAATAATATATGATTTGAATATATGCATCTATAAAATGATCACATGTATGTACATTATGAACTCGCAATTTGGTGTTTGCGAGATTGTTTGCTCAAATAATGAGATTAATGGATTATAAGATAAAGACAGTTTGTCTTGACTTGATAATGTTGATGAATTTACATCTCAGGCTTTATGATTATTGTATAACAACTGAGATCACAGTTGAATAGCATGTTGCTCATGTTTATATACAAAATGGTTTGGTAAAATTATTTATTAATTATCTCCAATTAATGGCTAAACCATTGTTTATGAGAACAAAACATTATTTGTAAGCATCAGGCCAAAAGGTTGTCATAAATTCTCCCAATTACAATTGGCTTATGGTCATAAGCCAAATATTTCTCATCTTAAAATTTTTGGATATGTGGCTTACGTTCTAATTGCTCCACCACAGCGCACAAAGATGAGTCCCAAAATAAAGTTTGGAATATATGTTGGATATGAATCTCCTTATATAATTCAATATATTGCTAAGGATAGGAGATTTATTTAATGCAATACTTGCTGATTATTATTTTGATGAATTAGTTTTTCCAACATGAGGGGGAGAGAATAAACAGCTGGAAAAGATGATTGTGACTTATCTCATTAGATCCGTGCAATCGTGAACTTGAAGTTCAAAGGATAATGCAATAAATATTATAAATCAACTGCCAGATTTGTTGACCTGCTAAGAGTTACTAAATCTCATATTCTAGCTATAAATGCTCCAATTAGAATTGATGTTCCAGCAGGACAATCTATCAGTGCAAATGAAATTGAATCACGTTTAAAACGTGGAAGATCAATCGGTTCCAAGGATAAAATCTTAGAAAAAGAAATGAGCAAATGATCAAGATGGTCATAAAATGGAGATAATTAATTATGAAAATCCTGAAAACATAACTTTCTATGAAACCCCAGAAGAGGTTCAGGTACCTGAAAATAATGAAGAGATCTCGATTAGTTATGTCATTACAGGAAAAAGATGGAACCGAAAAGATAAAGTTGTCGACAACATTTTTGCATATTATGTTATTGTTGAAATAATACAACAAAACGAGGATCTTGAACATAAATTTGTTGATAAATATAAATCAATAAATGATTGGCCAAAATGTAGAGACGCAATTCAAGCAGAATTGAATTCGCTTGAAAATAAAAGTTTTTGGACCTGTAGTCCAACATCTGAAGGTATAAAGTCAATGGGGGTACAATTGAGTTTTCTGCAAAAAGTGAAATGAGAAAAAGAATGAAATCGTGATATATAAGCATGAATTATGGCACAAGAATTTTCGCAGATGCCTGGCATTGATTACATGGAAACATGTTCTCTTGTGGTGCATGCAATCACCTTCAGATATCTTATTAATTTGACAGTATATGAAAATTTTTAGATGCATCTAATGGATATTATTACAGCCTATTTATATGGCTCACTCGAGTGTGAAATATATATGAAAATCCCTGAAGGATTCAAAATGACTAAAGCATATAAAAATTCCTAGGAAGTTTGTTTAATAAGGCTTCAAAGATTATCAAGGCATATATGGTATAATCTCTTTAGTGGATATTTACTAAATGAAAAATATAAAAATGATCCAATTTATTATTGTGCCTTTATTAAAGGATATGGATATAATTTTAGTAAGTATATATAATGATGATTTAAATATCATCGAAACTCCTGAAGAATTTCCAAAAGCAGTAGATTATTTGAAGAAAGTTGAAATGAAAATCTTGAAAAGACAATGTTTTGTCTTGACTTGTAAATTGAGCATTTGACGAATTAAATATTCGTTCATCAATCAACTTATATAGAGAATATTTTGAAGAGATTTTATTTAGATAAAATACATCCATTGAGTACCCCAATGGTTGTGAGATCGCTCAATATAAAGAAAGATTCATTTCGACCCCAAGAAAATAGAGGAAAATTTCTTGGTCATAAAGTACCATACTTAGTGCAATTGGGGCATTAATGTATTTTGCTAATAGTGCAATAATGTATTTTGCTAATTTTGTCATAATGAAGATTATGCTGCATGCATAACTTAATTGAAGCGAAGATACATCAAAGGAAATAGAACGATACATATTTCACCAAAATTTTTCTTCATTTATGGTCTTTAATGAAATGGTGAAATCGATGTTCAACAAACTCGTTCAAGTGATAAGTTGACAGATTTATCTATTGAGAAGTTGCATACTTCAAATCTTGAGAAACTGGTATATGATATTAGAATGTATGTATTCAAAGATACTCAATGATGTTATCATCAGGGGGAGTAAAACACGTGCTGCACTCTTTTTCCCTTAACCAAGGTTTTGTCCCACTGGGTTTTCCTAGTAAGGTTTTTAATGAGGCAGCTACTAATATGTATTATTTAGATATGTATACTCTTTTTCCTTCACTAAGATTTTTTCCCATAGAATTTTTCTTAGTAAGGTTTTAACGAGGTACATTATCTATTAATTGACATCCAAGGGGGATTATTATAAATAATATTGATTGTGGATATCCATCATCCCCCAATAGACAATACTTCCAATTGAAGATCTCAACCATCTCAGCATACAATCTTGGTGATTCACATTCCCATCTTAATTGAAGATTACAGTGATCTCAACACACAATGTTGGCAGTCAATATTTCCATTCTATGCACCTTCTATCTTGGGTGGCAATCTATCTTTCCATATCAAGAATATCTTATTGTGTGTAAGAATCATATATTGTATTTCTTTGTAGACTCTGATATTTCCATATCATAGCAGTAGATGTTCATTTTACTATAAATATGTAATGCACTCAACTGAATGGACTAGTTCTGACTGAACTCATCTTATCTTTCTTCTTTGTATTCTATATTTTCTCTTTATTTTATAACATTTCTGTATGTACTTTCTGCACTTTTCTTTTCTTTTTCTCTTTAATATCCTTTCCCCCGATCAGTGGACTGTAAGCTACGGCAAAGGGTCCACGGTCAAAGTCATTATTATTATACTCCCCCTCCCTCGATCTAGAGCTGACACTTGGATCACTTCCCTTTTCCTTTTATTTTTATTGTTCGCATTTTTTTTCCTGTCTTTTATTTATGCGTTGGTTATGTTTGCTTTATTTTTCGTCTTACTTTGATTGCATTAGATGTATAGATTATGATCGTTTAGTTTAGTTAATTAGTTAACAAAAATTGAATCATTCAACTCTCGCATTACCATTAAGGAGTTGAATTCTAGATGTAATTTTATTTTGCAAACAAAAAGAAACAACAAAATCATATTTATATAAGAAATTCAAATTAAAAACAAAGTGTGACTCAAAGTGTCGCAGTTATAGACTTCTTAACGGCTAGCTTTCTTAATTCCTAGACCCTCATATTGACTCATTAGTCTTAAACGGATAATACAAATAAAAATAATATAAATTAGCAAATATTTTATTTTATTCTTATTTGTATTCAAAATTTTCTGCATTTTAAAGAAATTTCCTATTTTTTATCGATTGTCAAATCTATTTTAGTTTGAATCCAAATAAAGGACAAGAAAGTCGACAAGAAAATTGATTAAAAAACTACTTTTTTTTTTTGTATGAATAAAAAATATACTTTGAAACATTAAAAAAAATATTGTACATAAATATCGGCCTAAAATAAATGATTCCCTAGGACTTTTATGGATTAAGTTGAAAATGAAAAACAGTTGTATAGTGATTCCAAGAATAATGATCTTCAATCATGCATATTAGTTACTAAACTAAATAACAATCATAAAACTCTCAAGTTTTGCCAATGCAAGGTCGATCAGTTGGTAAGACCAACACCTGTTAGTGATGAAGAAGTCATGGGTTCAACCCATTATTCACTTCATATGAAATAATTTACACATTCATATTGTTGCCTTGACCATAAAAACCGCCCTTGGCCCTAGGGCTCGGGCGGGATAAAACACGTTAAGGCCACTAGGGTAAAAGTCGTGAATGATTGTTTTTTTTTTTTTTTTTTTTGGAGAATTGAGGTTTTTCCGGGCCAACTTAGGCCCTCTTGACTACTCTTCAAGAGGGTAGCTATTTCATATATAATATAAATAGCAAATTGCACGGGCACCCCAAAATGGAGGCCTAAAAGTATTGATACCCCACTTTTTGTTTTAAAAACACACAGATCTATTTCGTTAGAAGGGTTGATTGTACAATTGTAAAGACCATTATACCCTTTTGATGGTTGAGTGAAAAGATTTCATCCACCCTTCTTTGTCAGACTTATTCTTTATTATGCACTAAGCCACAATTCATATTCTTCCCTCTTCTGGTATTTTAACATAACGACTCAAGCTACAAACAAAGAGAGAGCAATTGGCTTCCAATCAAGCAAACAATCCCTTCAGTAGAGGAACATATTATATGGTAAAAAAAAAAAAAAAAAAATGCAAACCAAGCAGGGAGGTTCAATTAAAAGGAAGGATGATGCAAATAATCAAGGAAGGAAATACCTTCTCTAGAATTTGCAGGGTACCATTTGATGGAGCTTTCATGGAAGCAGATCAATCAATAATTGGAACAAATATCAGTAAAGAAAATTGTGCTCTAACTGGCACTCTCCTACTATCCCATTAGGATTCTATTTCAGGAAAGCACAAAGAAAATCCAATGTCGAAAGGAAAGCATCACCTCTACAGATAGTTACACGCCCTTTGACTCAAGGTAAAAAGCATGACCCTAATATCTTTCGTCTAAGCTAAACAAATAAAAATCACAACACAAGCACGCAAGAATCCCTCACTACGAGCTTATACAACTGATTGTCTTTCAAATCTTGAAGCATAAATGAATATTCACACCTCTACAACTATCACCTGAATTAACCTTCTAGCAATAAATAAGATATATGAATAGCCAAAGTAAAGATCAAAATTTAGTATTTTGCAGCCTCTTTTCTTTCCTCCAGTTTTTCTTTTTCTGACAAGGGAGACCAATAGCATAGCTGACTCATTGTCTTGAACGGCCCTATTTTTACTGAATAGGATAGATTAACCGATTTCCAACCCATCAGTCATGGGCTTTACAACACTTTAGAGATTAAATTGTGGCCTAATGACCCTACATCATATGTGTGTTGAGGTGTGAAGATGCAACAGAGATCTGCAAATTTATATGTGAGATTAGTGAAGAAGTGAGATTATAGTTGGATTGAATTTAGTAATTAGATTTCTTCTCCTCGGTTAGACGGGGGAGTAGGTGAATTGTCCAGTGCCATGCAGTGCCACAGAATTGCGCAAATAGTAGATGACAATACCTCTGATGGTTGGATTAGAAGGATTTAAATGTTATCATTTTATTATCCATATTGAATTATGTAGGAAGAAGAAATACAATCTCTTTCTAGTGAATCGAACAGGGCATGCAGTGAGTTAACCCTTCAATCATAAAACTTGCATTAATATTTGTTTTTTGTCTGTTATTTTTTCTTCATGCTTGTGTTGTGGCTATGTAAATTCTTTCGATATGACTAGAAGGTAAAATTAAAATGAAGTAACAACCGTGATATGAATTTTATTTTTGTAGTGATGATTTACATGATACCTAGAAAAAAGCTTGTTATACACAATTGATAATATTAAGTCTCTCTAATCAAATCATAGTGCAATACATTGGAAAAATAAAAGATGGTCCAGATGGTCCAGATCTTTAACTTACCCTCTTTGACAGGTTAGAGTTTTTTTTTTTTTTTTTTGGTTGGGTTTTTGTAATGATAGTAATTTGATTTATTTTCCGTTGATTTTGTCTTTCATGTTCATTTTAATTTCAATCAAAAGTAATCTTCCTCAGTGAGGTGTTTCATTATAATCAAAGGATATGCATGGATAGTCGTGGACCATACTTAGAATAGAAACCATCTCTTGCTCAAAGTTTGAGCCCCAAACCTCACGTATCACTTGATTCACTCCCATGAATATTTGCTTCATCAATGACAATGAAAAGAAAGAACGATTGAAGATGAGAAGAGTAACAGGGAGCTAAACACTAAGAAGAGTGCGACAAAGAGAATGGAAGTCTTGAGAGCTTCGACATAATTTATAAGATTTCTCGATGACAATTGACAGTCTTGAATGAGTTGAAAGTAGGATTCCTAGGCTGAGTTGAGGTTGGAAGTCTGAGTTAAATTGAAATTTAATATCAACCGTTAGATTAATATCAACCGTTGACGGTACAACATGAAACCGTACGATACAACGATGAGTATATTTCATGTTTTTAATAAGAATATATTTATTACAGATACACATCAATGGTATTGGCGGTATCAAAAAGTATTGTACGGATACAAGCCGATACTTATCGATGCAACCGGTTCTAATCGTACCACTTCAAGACGAGTTGCAAGGGGACAAAACAGTTCCTCTTTTCAGGCCTCACTTCCTTTTTGCTTCAAATGCTTGATTTCCTTCAACCATTCCGATTTCCCCCACCTTTTAAGCCACCAATCTTGGTCATTGCCGTCGTTCAGGTGCGATGCGAAATGGTACAATCCCCTTTGGTTCTCAAAGGCAATTCCATTAACTCTACATGATCCACTAGTCCTCAGACGGGCCTTCGAAAATGTGAGACTACTGAACTAGATCCTCAAGTTGCAAGAGACATTATATATTTTTTTCTTCCAGAAGAACAGTCTCGATCTTTCTTGTACCGTTTACTGTCACATTTTAGTTTTGAATAAAGTTAATGAATGGATGTATGTCCATGCTGTTAAGTATCTAGATTCAACAATTTTCAGTTTATTTGTTGGATTCTAATTCAAACAAAAACATGAGTCACAATTAGAATTGGATTTTGTAGGGGAGGTTTGGATGTTGTTGGATTCCAATTGCATAAATGTAAAACCATCAATTTAGCATAAAGGTTTAAATTAATTTTGAAACCAAATATTTCATTTGCCACCCTTCGATGATGGACATCAAATTGTTTGAAGTTTTTTGAATGGGGCAGAGAAGATGGAAGAACTTTTAGTTTATAGAATTCAAACCATGTTTAGATCTTAATAATTTGCCCATGTCTATATCAAATTTACAAAATAAATTTTAGCATTCAATCCTAAAAAGCTGAATTCAGAAGTGTGAATTTAAGGGGTTCACATCCTCTACAATTCCCACCCTCAGCAATTCCCCATAATTCCTATCTAGAATTGTGACATGTAGTAATTAATTATCCAAGAATCAGATTAGAAGTTAGAACCCAATTAAGAATTGAATGTAATAAATCCCTAAAATTAAGCCTCAAGAAAAGAAGAGAGATGAAATTTGGAGAAAAATTTAGAAATTTATTAAATTTAATTTTTAATTGGGTTCTAATCCTAACCCTTAGATAATTAACTACCACGTGTCATAATCCTAGATAGAAATTACAAGGAATTGCAAGGGATGTGAGCCCGAATTTTGTAAATTGGTAAATAACATATCATGCAAGGTATTTGTACATGTGAGTGTGCATTCGAAAAGTACCTATCCCATTCCAAATCTTATTAATTGAAATTTCAAAATTCTGAAGGACAATGTGTACAATGATCTACAATAAATTATGAATACTATTTTCTTTTTTTAAACAGTAATCCGGTTTGGTTTAACCATGTCGGTTGAAATGAATGAACCGAATTCTTTGCAAACGATTTAACGGTAAATACGTGAAAAACTTCCAAACCCACTCAGAGTTCGCACGCGCCGACCCGCGGGAGAACCCAACAGGGAAGCACAGAGAGAAAAAAGAACAAGAAGGAGGAAATAAAGAACGATAATTAGGAAATTAAAATAAAAAATCCAACGCAAAATACTCATAACGCGTCAAGTTGAGGAGAAAAGCGAAAAAACGCCTGGTACGTTGAAGCAGGACTTTCATTCTCAAGTCGATAGCAGCTTTGCACTTTGTTCGATCGGAACAAAATAATTACTACTGCAACTAATCTGCTCTCTTGAATCTCGATGGCTGCTTCCACTAATGTCCCGTCTACTTCATTCTCATCCTCCGCCTCTCCACGGCCTGATGTGTTCTTGAGTTTCAGAGGTGATCGAGGACACTCGCCACAACTTCACACGGAACCTTTACGAAGCCCTGATCTCCAAAGAGGGATTGAAACGTTCAAAGACGATGAGGAAATTAAAATAGGAGAGGAGATCTCTGAAGCTCTCGAGAAGGCGATCAAGGAATCAAGGTTAGCCGTTATCATATTCTCAAGGAACTATGCTAATTCGATATGATGCTTAGAAGAACTCGCCTTGATTATGTAACGCTGGGAAAACCAGAAGCTCAAGGATTTTACATCGTTCACAAAAGAAAGGATGTTGGATTCACATCGAGATTACAGTGCATGCGCATATCGGGGATCGGAACGGTAACAAATTGACGATAAGGAGCCACAACTACAGGGATAGGGATGAAGACAGATAGCACTGGCACAAATGTAACTGGAGTCGTAATGCTTCTAAAACTGATTCCATAGAGAAAACCTTGGTATCGATATTCATTCAGATAAAACATCTTCTTCATGGCTGAGAACACACCGTGTATTACCAGGCTATCGGAACCTGCTTGATGGTGCTGTCCAATTCTTTTTACCTGAAGAATCTTTGCCATTCGATCCAAACCCAGCTCTCCGCCGTAAAACTCATGAAAGAATTTTGCCATGAATTTCAAATCGTAGAGCGTAGGGAAGGTTAACCTTACAACAAGCATGAATTCTTGGAGTGATTCAGGCATGGGTTTTCCATAACTCAATACCTTTAAAAGGTAAGCGATGTCATAGACGCCATGGAAAGTTATCCATTCAATCCTGGCACCTTGAGACTTAATGACACTCATGAACCTATTGGAAAATACTTTCATCTCAATGCCCTCCCTTTTGTTTCTCTCCAAATCTATACCATTCTGGCGGAGTAAGTCAATGGATGCAGCAACATGAAGGTCTTCCTCGGGATCAAAATCTGAAAAATTAAACTGCCAGACACCACCTGATGGAGGGAGATTACCGTAAAAATCACTGAATGCAAAACCGAACTGTATAGGCTTCAACCTATTCACGTTGAACTTCAAATCTTCGTATCTATCGGTATCCTCTGCATATCTCGGAGTATTATGCAGAAACCCTGGAAACTCAGAATCGAACGATATACATGGATAGTCGTGGACTATACCCATAATGGAAACCATCTCTTGCTCAAAATTTGAGCGCCAAACCTCACGTATGATTATTTGATTCATTTCCATGAATAGTTGTTTCGTTGTCAGTGACAATGCAAAGAAATAAACGATTGACAGGTGAGAAGAGTAACAGGAAGCAAAACATTAATCAGAGAGCTGAATGTAAATTTTGAGCTTAGAACCACAGAATTTATAAGATTTTTGGATGACAATTGAGAAGTCTTGAATGAGAAGTAGAATTCCTAATCCGAGTTGAAGTTGGATTTCAAGTACGAGTTGAACTGGAATTTAATCCTAGAAAACCATCCCCATCTACCATGGATGTCCTTACTCAGCGCAGCTCTGTGTGACTCGAACTCTAGCAGTTATAAACTTCTTAACGGCTAGCTTTCTTAATTCCCAGATCCTCCTATTGACTCACCTGTCTTAAACTGATAATACAAATAAAATTAATATGAATTAATGAATATTTTATTTTATTCTTATTTGTATTCTGAATTTTCTGCATTTCAAAGAAATTTTCTATTTTTATTCGATTGTCAAATCTATTTTACTTCGATTCCAAATAAAAAAAGACGAGAAAGTCCACAAGAAAATTGATTAAAAAACTACTTTTTTTTGTATGAATAAAAAATATACTTTGAAACATTAAAAAATATTCTACATAAATATCGGCCTAAAATAAATGAATCCCTAGGACTTTCATGGATTAAGTTGAAAATGAAAAATAATGGTATAGTGATTCTGAGAATAATGATCTACAATCATCTGATGCATATTAGTTAGAAAACTAAATAAGCAATCATAAAACTCTCAAGTTCTACCAATACAAGGTTGATTAGCTTGTAAGACCAACACCTGTTAGTGATGAAGAAGTCGTGGGTACGACCCTTATTGACTACATATGAAATAATTTACACATTCATATTGTTGCCTTCGACCACAAAAACCGCACTTGGCCCTAGGCTCAAAGCGGGATAAAACACGTTAAGGCCACTAGGGCAAAAGATAGAGATGGAAACACATAGCTGGTATAGCTAGTTCATATCATAAACTCAAATGGTTGATACACATTTCTCTTAGTTTAATTATAATCAATTGGACAGGATGATGTTCGACATAAAACATTGGAGGATGCCAAAATTTATCCTAAGTAAGTCTTCCTCTCATTATTTGATACATACTTGTTGTAGGGTACTTATCACGTAGAAGATAATATTTTAAAAATTAAAATAAAATCTAAAGACCTCTTAGACATCAATAATTAGGTGTTACAAAACTATTATTTTGATTTTTTTAATAATTAATTTCAATGCCAATCATATCAATATATTTCTTTAACATTTGTTTGAAAAGTTATTTGAGTACTATCAATCATTAAAAATATAGATGGAAAACCTTCTAACATTACCAAGATGAATGTACCCAATGCAAACCCACTCCGAAAAAAGAATAGTTACTATAAAGGTGAGTCACTTGATTATGTTGTGATTTATTGTGTAACTGATGTCCGTACTTTGATTAGTCCTTTGTATACTTGAGAGCTCTCTTTATATATCCAATGTCTTTTTTTATCCAAAAATAAATCCTGAATATCTCAGATCCAGTTTTCTTTATCCCACATAAAAAGTGACAAATATTTGAGTTTTATTCTCCATTTTGGTTGAGGGAATTAGGGTTCCATAAGTTTAGCTCTTCAGAAAGTTTAGATAATCTATACTTCAATGATAATAATATATTTTTTTTGTGCTTGTAAATTTTAATGGTAGTGGCATCATTTTGAAACTTATAGAGTCTCAATCACAGGAATGTCATATCTCATGATAAAATAATCAAAGTGGGAACAGTTCAAAGGTATATCGTACCTAATGAATAATATCCTAAATTATAATAACGATTGAGATAATTTTGGAATAAACACAAACAAAAAAGCTGGTTTGAGTGGAGTAGTTAAATGGACAATACATATGGCTGATCAAAATTATGAAGAACAAAGATAAGAAAATGTGTATTTTTACACCATGATTTCTTGAAGGGCATTAAACCTAATTGTGGACATAATGGAGGTAAAGGGATGGTCTATTGATTCTGTATTTTCACACCATGTTTGTGAGATAAAGACTGGTACAAATTACTTAGTTAACTTCACGCAATTCACTCATGAATTTCATTTTTATGTTGAAGGCCTACCTTTGGGATTGTCTTATATTATAAGGTACTATTAACACAGTTTGTTGTAGAAGATTCTACAAGATTACTTATTGACTGTGTAATCACGAACCTAATGGAGCTAAAACATACCAGTGGTACTTCTTTAATGTATGTATTTAGAGTGCCCCGACTTATGCAATATATAGATTCCAAGTGCATCTTCACCCCCCCCCCCAAAAAAAAAAAATTAATCAGCCTCAACCTTTAAGGTTGCACTCCAAAAAGGTTGTTTTAGATGCAAGTAGGTTGTGTTCACAACTAGAATAGAAAGACAACAAGGAGAGGGGAGGCAAAATTAATTGTACAAAAGGAGCTCGATTTTGGATTTAAATTGAGCTCCAAAAGGTGTGTGCGAAGAGGCAATGAATAATTGTCCAGCGGTGGTTTCATTAGATCAATGGAAAGAATTTATAGACATATGGAATAGTGAAAAGAACACGGTAAGAAGTCATTTATTTGTGAACATACATTTTATACGTAAGAGTCAATGTTATATAATGTTAATCTTTTAATTTTTTGTTATTATGAAGAAGATGTGTTATGTTAATACTGACCTCAGAAAGTTCCAAAAGATGACTCATACTTGCGGTCGAAGAAGCTATGCACAACGATTTCGCATGAATGCACGTTTCTGAAATGTCACTCTATTTAAATTATTGTGAACATGTATGCAAACTATTAGTTAACATTTTTATCTTTGTTTGTTTATTTATTTTTTGTTGGATTTCTTTAGAAAAATTAGCATCCTGAAGGTTTGGACCCTACAAGGATAGAGATGTTTTCAAAACACATACAAAGAAGGATCAAACTCCTGTTGATCCTACTTACTTCAGCTAAAATAATGGTATGCATTTATGTATAAGATTAATGTTTGCATGAATGATATGATATTGGAATCTTTAGTGGGCTAACTTGGTTGAGAAATGTTTCATGATCACAAGAGTGATAAATGAAGAATTGGCTAATTTGCTTGAAGAGAATCGAAATGATGTTTTAGTCCTCGAAAGTATCTTCACCACTCATTTGGGACCAGATACCCATAGTTAGGTACTTTTGTTAGGAGCGGGAGTAAGTCCAAAGAATTTAGCGCTAACAAAAATCCAACAAAACAAGGAGTTGGATGGTAAACTTGTAGAGTTGACTCAAAAACTCCAACAAGTTGAACAAGAAAGAGAAGAGGAAAGTAAATTAAATGCTCAAAAATATGATGCATTGCAAGAAAAAGTGGAGTTATTAGCAAAATTGTTATTGGACATACAAGAATCTTGTATTAGGTAACGATAAATCATTATGTTTTATTTTACCTATAAATAATTTAGCTAAGAACTAAGCATCTATAATTGATTTGAAAATTAATTTTTAATTATGTTGTAATTGACCAACAGCTAATCAATTTAAATAGGAGTGTAGGTTGCACAAATAATCATAGTTCTTGTTTTGGTAAGACATTATTCATCATTACTTTTTGTGCATGTCTAACTTAAATAAATTAATTTATTACTTGCTTTATTTTAGTGATTGGTGCATTTTCATTGTAGGAAATCAAAGAAGTTTAGTAATTATGCTAGAGAGGTTTAGTTGTTTTCCTTGCTGTACTTGATTCAGATTTGCAGATTAACAGATTATGATTACTTTTTCTATTTTCTAAAACTGCATCATTTGGTATGAATTTGGAATGGTTGTTATTTTTTATTTAAGATTTTCAAGTTTAGAACCAACATGGATAGTGATTATACACATGGGACACAGATTGTTGCTATTTGTGCATTGTTTCAATACATGTGTTTGTTTCTTAAACGCTTATGATACAACTGCTATTTGGAGGCTAAGAACGTAATTCAGCTTCTCCTCTTGAAAAATGAAAATCTAACTGCTGCAACTAGCAGTGGTTCACTCTCTTGGAATCTCAGATTCTCTGCTTGGTTCTGGTCCTTGTCCCTCTGCGATGAGAATGACGAGAAGATGAAGCCGTAGGCTATGTGTCAGTGTGGGTATCACCTTAATTCATATTCATGGCAGCCGATGAACAGGAGTTCTTCCTTTCAACACTCTTTTCATCCATGAAAATCTGTCTACACCTGCCTCCACGCTGCAGAACGCTCGATCTCCTCTAGAAACGACATATAAATTAAACCAATAAGATCATCATGAAAAATGAACAATAACATGATCTAAGAGAAAACCCACCAACATTTATTTATGCTCTTACAAATTGAATAGGAGATGCGTGATCGAAGTTCTAATTAATCTACCAGCAACAGAAATTTTACATAATGAAATAAACCCATCATGTGAACTTATGAACTTGAAGACACAACGTTAAGGATAAGATGTGAAGGAGAGATTAAAGAAAAAATGAAACAAACCCAGTTACTGACAAAACGTCTAGGTTTAATTGGAAAGAATCCAAGCAATTGCAAACAACTCACTAGTTCATGTAGATGTCTTTGCCGGGCAAGATCCGCTGCTTGCAGAGAAAACATTAGTCAAGAAAAGTGATGGCAGGAAGAGTTGATCGAGAATATGGAGATGAATTGTTAGGTGAGGATGAATTGTTGATCATGGTAGCTTTATTGATGATTTGTGGATCTCTGTTTATGTTTTTGTTGTTTGTAAAGAGTATTTCTGTCTTTTGGTTTAGAATAGGACTGGGAGGTCTTATGTAAATGTTTCTAAGGGCAGCTTGGTCTTTACACAATGATACATGTGTTATACCAATTGGGGTTGAGGAGAGAGGTAGCATTCGGTTCATTCATCTCATTTGCGATTTTTGAGTTTATTCCTCTCTGTTCCCTGCTCTCGGTTCTGCTATGGTTTGTGAGGTTCTGATCTAGGGCTTGAAGGGATTCGGTGCCTGATCCTACTGCTGCTTCAAGAATTGTTGAAGCTTGGACTGCTTGAAGCTCTCTTGCTTCTGAAGGTGTGAGTTCTCCTTGCTGTTGGTGTGCTCGTTAGCCTTGAAGAGAAGAGTGGCTGCTGCTGTGTAATCAGGTGCACATGTTCTGAGTTGCCTTCTTTTTCTTGATTAGTTCATACTTGGGGTTCTTGTTGGGTAGATTGATTAGGCTGTAACCTCCTTCTCTACCTATTGGATGATTGCATGATTTGATGAGTTGTTAACTCATCTTTGGACGTAGGTCAATTGACCGAACCAAGTAAAAATACTTGTGTCTTGTTTCTTTCTTTCTTTCCTTGTTTCTTTGTATCTGTTCTGCTGCGTAGTTAGGTTGATTATACTTAACAGTTTTTCTGGGCTTCAAGCAGGATCTTCAAACCCATCATCTTTCTTAATTTTTCACACTCAGTGATATACAGAGGCGGCTGCAGTACTGGTGGTAGTTGTGATTTGCAAGACTTGTACTTGAAAAGCCCCGACACGGACACAGAACGATAATTCAAATAAATAAATAATTGGGAAGACTGTGGACTCCGAGGTTGGAAAAAAAAAGAAAGAGAGAAAGAGATAGATCGATGGTCCCCTTTCATGGTAGAAGAAAGTCAGGAGCAAGGAACGATAAGTTAGTTTGATCTTCAACTTGTATGCTTGTTCACTACGTAACTGTTGTTTTAAATGGTTTCCACATTTCCCTTTGCGGCTTTTCTCCAAATGACTCATATCTGTCAAGTAAGCAGATATAAATTATATAATTGATAATTCTCGCTGCCTCCAGGTTTGGAAATTACTAGATGCTCCGAAAATTGTGACATGTTTGTCCCAAGATTCCCTTCACAGTTCACAGTATACCGATGCGGCCACTTTCCTTCAGATAGATTGTTGAACTCATAGTTTCCGATGGTAAGATCTCAGGTAGAGTCATCCAATGCTTTGGAGAAGAGAGAACAAAGGCATAGACGAAGCTGCTTGGGATTGCTACATGGATTGAGCAAACTACCTGTCGCATTAATTGATTCTTGGGGAGAAGTTTCAGAATCTGAATCGAATAGTTTGGTATACACCAGATTCGTCTCTTTAGAACCCATGGAATAGCTAGATGGATTGAGCAAACTACCAATTGCTTTTTTGGTAGGGAAGGGAACGCTTGCTTTTGTAGGTAGGGCTGCAACAGGACAGGGCTGGGTCAGCTTTTGTAATCCCAAGCTTAGCCCTATATATTCTAATCTAAGCCTATTCCCTCCCTGATTGGCCCTGTCCCTGGCCTTGGCCCTGATTGGCCCTATCTTTGGCCTTAATTACCCCTGTCCTTGCCATGATTAGCCCTAGCCCTGATTGACCCTATACTTGGCCCTGATTGGCCTTGTTTGTCCCTAGCCCTGGCCTTGGCCCTGTCTTTAGCCTTGATTGGCCCTATATTTGGCCATGTTTGTCCTTAGCCTTGGCCCTGACCCTGGTTGAGCCTATACTTGTCATTGGCCATGATTGACCCAATTCTTGTCCTTGTTTCTAATTCATTGAGATCAAGCTTCAGGAACAAGATTAGGGCATGGCGGTGAGGGTGGTTGACAATATTCGGAGTGTGGTGGGTTTAAGTAGGCATGTTCACTTCAAGCATGTCGCTTGTGAAGCTAACAAAGCATCTGACTAGAAGTCAAAGATGAGGCTCCCTACCCAGCAATTCTCGATGTTCTTTCTAGATTCCCTGAGGAGTTGAGGGAGATCCTTCGTGTTGATCTGATGCCAATGTCTTTGTAGTTTTTTCCCTGGCCTTGGCCCTGTCTTTGTACCGGAAAAAAATATAGTCAATATGGGTAGATATGTCTTTTCCATTTAAAAGTAATAGTACTACAAGGGTTTTTTTTTCTTCTTCTTCTTCTCCAGATAGCGCTATATATAATTGCAATATACATGCTGATTATTCTACAAGTGCGATCAATTAGCATGATGGGTAGAGGCACTATTACTTCATGTGAAATAAGTTTTTCATGACAAGTCATCCATAGTAAATGTGATAGCAATTAATTTTGAGATAGAAACATTGATGAATTTTTGGTGCCATTTACTTCATGTTTACCACAGGATTCCTTGTCAAGAATTTTTATTTTTGTTACGGATTATATTTAACTGAACATTTATCTGAGGCAAATGATTCTTAGGTAAATGTGATAGAAGGTACCCATCTAAACAAAAGGCTTAGGTGATTCATTAATAAAAAGGAAGAGAAGAAAGAGATAGAAACACATAGCTAGTATAGCTAGTTCATATCATAAACTTAAATGCTTGATACACATTTCTCTTAGTTTAATTATAAATTTATAATCAACTGAACAAGATGATGTTCGACACAAAACATTGAAGGATGCCAAAGTATTTATCCCAAGTAAGTTTTCCTCTCATTATTTGATACATATTTGTTGTAGGGTAAATTAAGATAAAATCTAAAGACCCCTTGGACATCCACAATTAAGGGTGTCAATCGGTACGGTTTCGGTACGGTACCAACTTTGAATACCTAGAACCAGAACCGTACCGTACCGAATTTAAACGGTACGGTACGGTTTCGGTATTTGCTAAACCGGTCCGGTACGGTTTCGGTATAAAATCGGTATGAAAAAACGGTTTTAATACGGTTTCTAGCGCGGTCCAGTACGGTTTCATTATACAATCGGCTTCACACGTTCACACACTGTTGCACCAATCAAGATAACCCCGCCAAATTGTATTAACAGTATGCTTTGTCTAATTTGAATAGAAGAACATAAAAACTATATGTTCACAAATTCTTCACCATGTCCACAAATTCTTCACCATGTTCTTCATACTATCAAAGAAAGACAGAAGAACAAATTACAATTTAATGATCCCATCACCCATCTAAACTTGTAAAATGTATTGAACATGAAGGGGAGAAGTATTCGGTCTTGAAACAGCATGTTGCATCAACAAGTAACTTCCATTATTTACTGCAATTTGTAGAGATTCTAGAAAACTGGAGTGTCCCAAAGTTAAAAGCACTACAATTCTGGGTATGGGCATCCAACCAAGACCGTTGTTTACTCAATTAAAAGTCTTCACTTGAGAGATACGGATGGTTAGGTCGTGCTGCTCGTGATCGAGAAAAGAAAGTTACAGTGGGATCCTCTCACCTACTACCATAAGAAAAACAAAAACTAAAACAACACAAAAGATCAAAAGGCAATCCATGAGTAACACAAATGGAGTTAACTGTCTGACCTAACTTAAAAAGAATCTTTTTTTGAGTGACAGATGAAATAATTCGAATTTGTAAGCCAAAAGCAACTCCTTAGAAGTTTGATGAAAGGAAAACTGGATAACGTTTAATCGAATGGTTCGTAATGTTTACCAGGTGATACTTAAATTTCCCAATTGTTTGGCATTGACCAATACCGATCGCTAAAACCTAGAAATTTGAAAACTTAAAAACTAAAACAAGATGTGAGGAAAACCGATCGGTTGAACAATTGAAAATCTTGTCAGTAACCCCAAGAGAAAAAAAAAGAAGAAGAAAGAAATGAAATTGAAACCAGTAGCAACATGAATCATTCAAGAAGGCGAACAAGGAGAAGAAGGAGAAACATAGTAAAGGAAGAAGAAAGCGTACATTGAAGATAGACTTTTGTTTTCAGCTTCCCAAGCAAGTCCTCCTTAACTTCAGTTTTCAGGCTCACGATTTCTGCTCTGCACGATGAGACTCATGTAGTCATGTGAGACAAAGATGATGAGAGATTGAGAGAATCAGAGATTGAGAGATGAGAGATGAGTGAAGACACCGAAGACTCGAAGAGGCGAAGCGTGAATGAGAATTGCAGATTCGCAGCCTAGCCCTAGGGCAAACTAAACTGGATCCTGGTGTAAAATTACAATTTAACCATGATTTTCGGTGTGGAATCGGTACAAGCAATTCGGTCCGGTTCGGTTCTGTACCATCGGTATGTGCATCTGAAACCGGAACCGAACCGAACCGAATTTTCAAATTCGGTTTCGGTCCGTACCGGACCGGATTTTAAACGGTCCGGTACGGTCCGGTATTAGGCGGCGCGGTCCGGTACGGTTTGACGGTTCCGATCCATAGTTGACATCCTTATCCACAATTAGATGCTACAAAACTATTATTTTGATTTTTCTAATAATTAATTTCAATGGCAATCATATCAATATGTTCCTTTAATATTTGTTTGAAAAGTTATTTGAGTACTATCAATCATTAAAAATATAGATGGAAAACCTTCTAACATTACTAGGATTAATGTACCCCAATGCAAACCCACCCCTCCACCCCAAAAAAAGAATAGTTTACTGTAAAGGTGAGTCACTTGATTATGGTGTGATTTATTCTGACCGATGCCCATACTTTGATTAGTCCTTTGTATACTTGAAACCTCTCTTTATATATCCAATGTCTCTCCAATATTTTCTGCTCATAAAATGGATAAAATAAATCCTGATTATCTCAGATCCAGTTTTATTTATTCCACATAAAAAATGGCACATATTTGAGTTTCATTTTCCATTTTGGTAGAGGGAATTAGGGTTCCATAATTTTAGCTCTTTAGAAAGTTTAGATAATCTTTACTTCATTGATAATATATATATATATATATATATATATATATATATCATACTATATACTATAATAAAAGCATGTACTCTACCTTTCTCGCAAATCTTTTTTTGTCCTTTTTTGTTCTTAGAATTCTTCTAAATACCAATAATGTTGTACTATTTGTTATTTCTTTAGTTATTTTTGCAAGGATAATTTGGACATTGTAGTCATGAATTATTATGTATTTATCTTTAATTTTAATCCCCATTTTCTCTCTTGAATTCTTTCAATCTCTCTCACAGTCTGTCGCTTTATCCCTCTCCCTCTCAAACTCTCTCTGAATCTCTCTCTAAATCTCTCTAAATCACCATTATCTCTCACAACCTCTATCAATCTCAGTCTCTTGCTCTCTATATCCTTCTCCCTCTCGAACTCGCTCTGAATCCCTCTCGATCTCTCTAAATCTATGTATTTGTTCTCTCATTGCAGAAATATCCCTATATCCCCTGATCGATTTCTTAGGGATTCCAGTTGGTATCTACAAGAGGTAGGCGGAAACCAATCTCTTCTATTTATTTATCTTTATTATTTCTCCTCTCTTAGGGATTCCCTAATGGAGACTTTGGTTTGTTGATTAAGTAGCTAACTGTGAATTGAAACACTCTAGGGTTCTGATTGTGACTCAGAAAATTAGGGTTCATAAGATCGTCAAGGTTCCACCTTTAATGGGTGGCGTTGGTTTCGGAGGATTTTAATGGAGAATCCTGGAGCCGAGGAGACTGAAATGAAGAAGAAACATCATTTCAATTTTGTATCTTCCGCCATGGCTAGGAACTCACCTACTTCCCCTGAGAATAGAGTTGTAAGCTAGCTGTTAATCATTCTTGTTATCTCTTGAATTTGCAATTTGTTGTTTGCAGTTTTAAGTTCTTTACTAATGTATTCTAAGGATTTGATCATCTTGGTCCATGCATATCTTTTTAGAATATCCTGATTGATCTTCTTGAGTTTGATCCGTTCCTTGGTTAATATTGTAGAAATTATGAACTTTTGATAATTCGATGGGTTTAATTCGAGCTTGAGAAGATGGTGTTAGTTTGATCACTATAAGTAATGGGATTTTTACATCAAAATGGAAGAAACGGGTACACTCGCCAATGGAATATGTATCTTACTGATTTGGACACCCAGAACACTTACCCGTATAAATTATAATTGTCAAGAACAGCGAAGCTTATGTTTTTTGTATTCCATAAACTACTGATTCAAATAAAAAATCATGAACAAGATGTTAGTAAAATAACCATGACTATTAAGGAAAAATGTGTTGTGCCGTGCAGTGTCAGTATATCTTCCATATTGAGGGAAACAAAGGAAAAAAATATGGAGAGTATGATATCCTCTGCAACTTTAGAATAGTGCTATTGCTGGTGACCAGTCAAGTCCCTTCTGTTTTTAGAATCTAAAAGCATCCATAACAACAAAAGAATGTTATGATTCCTCAAAATTTCTATACATATCCTCAGTCATTACTGTAAATTGTGATCAGTGGAGGTTTTCTGCAAAGGTTGTATGTTTCATTAAAGGGTAAAGAACCATTACAACTGTGGAGAAAATTACTCTTTCAGCAAGCCATTTTTCTATGGTAAAGGGAGAATAGCTCCTAGACACTTAACAAATTCAATGGAGATCTACACGTAGAACACTTGGGTTTCAATATTTTCATTCTTGTTTTTTGTGCCTTCATCGTTCTTATTGAATAAAGAAACAATTATATTGTCTACTATCACCCAATTGTCATTTTGTTGATTATTTTAACCTACCAATCAGAGACTATTTCTTTTATACTTTGAAATTTTATTTATGAGATCAAATTTGAAAAGAATTTAATATTATCTTTATCAAAATTATCACTTCAATTAATGATTTAAGTTGTACACAGAGTCAATTAAATGTCTAAAATAGCAATAACAAGAAACCATCAAAAGAAATTAAATGAGTTTTTAACATGTATAAAACTTGACAATGGTTGCAACCTCCTTTGTAGAGATAGAAAGTCCTAAAATATCATGAGTTCAAACTTCTGTCCCTACCACATCCTTCCTTTCCCCCTTGAGAGAACCTATGGGCCCCAAGTCACTATAATTGGTTGATAATGACCCAAAAATAAAAGAATAAAAATTGATAAGGACATAAATAATAAAACAACTAAATTAAAAATTGAAGGAAATGAATATTTGTGTATAAAACATTGATGCTAAAGGTATTCTAAATCAAAAGAAATTGGCATTCACTGTATAACATAGTTTAGAGGAAAGAAAAAACATAAAACTAATAAAAACAATAATTTGATTCCTATTTATGTGCAAAATTCAGATATAGTTGTTTTAATAATAATCATCTTTATCTCTTTTTGTTTTTAAGTTTTTTAATACTATTTCCAGTACTTATTTTCCATAAACTTATTCTCCCTCTCAAAAGTTTCACTGATTATTCCCTCACCACAAAACTTGATTATTTATTTCAATTGTCTTCTTTCTTAATATAAAAATTTTCTCTCTGTTTTTTTGACTCGATATCTTTTCTCTCTCATATGGCCACGTGCATTTGCACGTGCCTTACTTGGCTAGTGTATATATATTTTTTTTTTTTTTTTTTTGTGTTTGTAAATTTTTATGGTAGTGACAATGATTTGAAACTTACAAATCTCAATCACAGGAATGTAATATCTCATGATAAGGTAATCAAAGTGGGAACAGTGCAAAGGTATATGGTACCTAATGAATAATATTCTCAATGTTATAATAACGTTTGAGAAAATTTTGGAATAAACACAAACAAAAAGGCTGGCTTGAGTGGAGTATTTAAATGAAGAATACATATGGCTGATCAAAATTATGAAAATCAAAGATAAGAAAACGTGTATTTTTACACCATGATTTCTAGGAGATCATTACACCTAATTGTGGACATAATAGAGGTAAATGGATGGTCTATTGATTCTGTATTTTTGCACCATGTATGTGAGACAAAGTATGGTAAAAATTACTCGGTCAACTTCGCTCAATTGTAAGAAAACTAGTATTTTTACACCATGATTTCTAGGAGATCATTACACCTAATTGTGGACATAATGGAGGTAAAGGGATGGTCTATTGATTATGTATTTTTGCACCATGTTTGTGAGACAAAGTATGGTAAAAATTACTCGGTCAACTTTGCTCAATTCACTCATGAATTTTATTTTTATGTTGAAGGCCTACCTTTGAGATTGTCTTATATTATAAGGTACTATTAAGTAGACCTATAAATGGATAGCCGAAATCCGCCTCCGAATTCGCATTCGTATTCGTTTAAGGGTATCTGTATCCGAAAATTTTCTTACCGGAAATATCCGTATCCGTCCGTTAAGCAACCGGATTCGGATTCAGATAATTGCTTATCGGATCGGATAATATTCGGATAAATTTTTATCCGGATAGAGTAAAGTATTTAACATTTTTTCTTTAAAAATAGATGATAATCGGATTCGGATATTGGTAATCGGATTCGGATAGTGGTATTCGGTAATCGGAAATTAGAAATTTATAATAAAAAATGTAAAAAAGTGACAATTATCAATCAATAATCGGATATTTTATCGGATCGGATTATTATCGGATATCCGATAAAGTTTCAGATTCGGATTCGATGCCTTCTTTAAATTTTTGCCGGATTCGGATAACGGATTTGCTAATCGGATTCGGATTCGGACACTGGTGTATCCGGTCCGTTTCAGGGCCTACTATTAAGAGCTTGTTGTAGAAGATTCTACAAGATTACTTATTGACTGTGTAATCACGAACCTAATGGAGCTAAAACGTACCAGTGGTACTTCTTTAATGTATGTATTTAGAACGCCCCGACTTATGCAATATATAGGTTCCAAGTGCATCTTCACCCCCCCCCCCCCCCCCCAAAAAAAAAAAAAATTTAATCAGCCTCAACCTTTAAGGTTGCACTCCAAAAAGGTTGTTTTAGATGCAATTAGGTTGTGTTCACAACTAGAATAGAAAGACAATAGGGAGAGGGGAGGCAAAATTAATTGTACAAAAGGAGCTCGATTTTGGGTTTATATTGAGCTCCAAAAGGTGTGTGCGAAAGGGTAAGGTCTATGGGTGCAAGTTTGGCTCTGGCGGCCCTGACCCACCCTAAGCCCGCCTTGAGCCCGAATAGGGCTTGGGCTAAAGATATTGGCCCTAAGGGTGGGTTAGGGCCAAAATATTTTGGCCCTGAATTATAGCCAAAGGTGGGCTTGGGATTACTCTCTGGCCCGCCCAGCCCATCCCAGTTCGTCCCTGATTCTGGCCCTAATCTTGGCCCTGATTTTAGCCCTAATCTAGGCCCATGATTTTAGCCTTGATCCTGGCCCTGATTTGAGTCTGGACCCTCCACCCATATGGAGATGAATTAATTCTAATCCACATGGGTGAATACTTGACACGTGTCATATTTTAAAAACATGATCATGTTTTGTAGAAAATTAATAAAAATAAATTATATCCTCATTACCAATGTAGTAAGCATCCATCTGATTTTGGCCCGATCCTGACCCTAATTTTGGCTCTAGTCTTAATGTCAATTTGACCCTGATCATGTACTAGATTTTTACCCAAATCTTTATATTAACACTGATATAATTAGAAGTCTCGACTTTGACCTTCAGTCATTTTGATCATATTAGACTATGAGTTCACTTTATATATTATTTTTAAGGTAATTTTTAGGGATAATTACTATTGCCCCTTGTAGTTTGGTTTTATTACTAATCAAACCTCTTTCTTTATGAAATTACTGTTGTCCCCCTCACTTCTAACGGTGTTAAGTGGTTGTTAACATCAAATATATAATATCTGTTTTGCCCTTCATTAAAATTAAGAAGTTAAAAAATATGACATTACCCATTTTTAGAAACTATATTGAATGTCAATTATATCCTTAAAATTTTATATTTTTCAATAAATTTTGGCTTTGGTGGGACCTCACACTTTGTACAATGGTTAGCATATATTAGGAGATTTTCAATTTTCAACTTTGAATTACATTTGATATTTCCTAATGTTTTAGTTTCTATTTAATCATATACTTCCTTTATTCGGCGATTTCTTTTTAGAGAAGAAAATTCAAGTCTTTTCTTTATTCGGTAGTTTCTTTTTAGAAAAGAAAATTTAACTTAAAGTTAATTTTTCTCCATAGTTAATTAAGGATAGTATTATAACTTGCAAAAGAGTAAATAAGTAAAGAGATAATTGTAGGGTTATTTTTGGGTTTTTGAAAAAATATATAGATGCCACATCATTAGTAAACTAACTGAGCTTAATGGAAGGGGGCATTAGTAATTTTAGATAAAGTTAAAGGTTGGATTAGCAATTTTAAAAAGTAGAGGGGATAACGTAGTGACCAAACTAATCTAGGACCAGCCTCATGCTGCATGAATCAACCTGATCATAAGATTCAAATACTTGCGGATCTACTCCTTGACCGATGGCTCGTGCACCATACCGACTGAAAAGCAAGCAAATCAGTAATAAAATCAGAGTACAATGGGGCAACAGTAATTATCCCTAATTTTTATTTTTCGAACTAAGTCATTTTTAGTTCCCAAAAGACATTGATTTTTTTTTTTACTAAAGCGAGATTGTTATAAATAATATTGATTGTGAATATCCATCACCCCTCAATAGACAATACTTCCAATTGAAGATCTTAACCACCTCAGCATATAATCTTGGTGATTCACATTCCCATATTTATTGCAGATTACAGTGATCTCAACACACAATGTTGGCAGTCAATATTTCCATTCTATGCATCTTCTATCTTGGACTACAATCTATCTTTCCATATCAAGAATATCTTATTGTGTGCAAGAATCATATATTGTATTTCTATATTAGAGTAGATGCTCCTTCTACTATAAATATGTAATGCACTCAACTGAATGAATCACTTCTGATTGATCTTGTTCTAGTTTTCTTCTTTGTCTCTGATATATTCTCTTTATTTTATAACACGTTATCAGCACGATTCCGCTCGAAGTAGTCACGCTTTGAGCACAAATCAGTCATAGCAATTGTGTACGACTCCACTCAAATTAATTGTGTTTTGAGGTAAATGTTATATTAGTTTTATGTTCAAATATTAGAAGATGCACTTATTATTTAATCTTTACATAAGATTTAATTTGATATTTTATTCATCTTTTATATTAGCTTATATGATGTCAAACCTTACGAAATTGGAGTTTGCGGCCCTCGATATAACGGACAAGAATTACTTGTCATGGGTCCTTGATGCTGAGATCCACCTTGACGCCAAAGGTCTTGGAAATGCAATTATGAAAGAAAATGATGCATCCAATCAAGATAAGGCGAAGGCCATGATTTTTCTTCGCCATCATCTCCATGAAGGATTGAAAGCATAATATCTGACTATGAAAGATCCACTTGAATTGTGGATCAATTTAAAAGAAAGGTACGATCACCAAAAGACGGTAATCCTACCTAAAGCTCGTTATGAATGGATGCATTTGAGGTTGCAAGATTTTAAAACTGTAAGCGAGTACAATTCTGCAGTTTTTAAAATTAGTTCTCAGTTGAAATCATGTGGAGAAATTATTACTGATGAGGACTTATTAGAAAAAACCTTTTCAACTTTTCAACTTTTCATGCTTCAAATGTGTTGTTACAACATCAATATCGTGAAAAGGGTTTTAAGAAGTATTCTGAATTGATCTCATGCCTCCTTGTGGCTGAGCAGAATAATGAATTATTAATGAAAAATCATAAAGCTCGTCCCACTTGGTTTGCTCCATTCCTTGAAGTGAATGCAACAATTCATTATAAGCATGAAAGAAGACAAAATTATAATCGTGGCCATGGCCGTGGACGTGGACATAGACGAGGAAAAAGACAAAATAATTATCGTCCTTATGATGGAAATAAGCAAGAGAAACACAAGGATTCTCAAAGCAACTCTTCAAAGAGTAAAGATAATATTTGTCACCGATGTGGAATGAAAGGCCATTGGATGCGTGTCTATCGTACTCCAGAATATTTTGTTAAGCTTTATAAAGCTTCAATAAAACAGAAGGAAAATAATGTGGAGACGAATTTGACTTTCCAAAATAATGATATGGAAGCAAATTTTGCTTATAAAGAAGATTTTGGTGGTCTCACTGATATTACACATCTAGATGCTGCAGACTTCTTTGAAGACAATATTTGATGATTTTTTTTATTTTTTTATTTGAGTTCGAATAAAATTTATGATATGTTTTCAATCAGTTTATTTTATTCCTTTCTTTATGATTTTCTACATTTTTTTGATGTATTACTTTTTCATTTTAATGAAGAAAATGGATGTTGTTACAGCCTATTTATATGGCTAACTTGATAGTGAAATTTATATGAGAATTCCTGAAGGATTCAAAATGCTTGAAACATATAAAAATTCTCGAGAAATTTGTTCAATAAGGCTTCAAAGATCATTATATGGATTAAAGCAATTAGGGCGTATGTGGTATAATCGCCTTAGTGAATATTTATTAAAAGAAGGGTACAAAAATGACCCAATCTGCCCTTGTGTTTTTGTTAAAAGATATGGATCTAACTTTGTTATAATAAGTGTATATGTTGATGACTTGAATATCATTGGAACTTTTGAAGAGCTTCCAAAAGCAGTTGACTATTTGAAGAAAGAATTTGAAATGAAAGATCTTGGAGAGACAAAATATTGTCTTGGCTTACAGATTGAGCATTTGACAAATGGAATATTTGTTCATCAATCAACTTATACACAGAAGATTTTAAAGCGATTTTATATGGATAAAGCACATCCATTGAGTACCCCAATAGTTGTAAGATCACTTGACATAAAGAAAGATCCATTTCGACCCCATGAAAATAATGAAGAACTTCTTGGTCCTGAAGTATCATATCTTAGTGCAATTGGGGCATTAATGTATCTTGCTAATAGTACAAGACCGGATATATCATTTTCTGTAAGTTTATTAGCAAGATTTAGTTCTTCTCCAACACGAAGACACTGGAATGGTATTAAACATATATTTCGGTACCTTCAAGGAACTATTGATTTGGGATTATTTTATTCAAATGAATGTGGACATCAACTTACTTGGTTATCCGCAGATCGCAGGATATTTATCTCGATCCACACAAAGCTAGATCTCAAACAGGTTATTTATTCACAAGTGGAAGTACAGTTATTTCATGGCGTTCAACAAAACAAACTATAGCTGCCACTTCTTCAAATCATGCAGAGATAATAGCGATTCATAAAGCAAGCCGAGAATGTGTTTGGTTAAGATCTATGACTCAACACATCCGGGGGAAACATGTGGTCTTCCATTGGATAAAGGAATTTCAACAGTATTATATGAAGATAATACTGCATGTATAGCTCAATTGAAGGGAGGATATATCAAAGGAGATAGAACGAAACATATTTCACCAAAATTCTTCTTCACTCATGATCTTCAGCGAAATTGTGAAATCGATGTTCAACAAATTTGTTCAAGTGATAATTTGGCAGATTTATTTACTAAGGCATTGCCTACTTCAAGTTTTGAAAAGCTGGTACATAAGATTGGGATGCGTAGACTCAAAGATATTCAATGATCTTATCATCAGGGGGAGTAAAATACGTGTTGCACTCTTTTCCCTTCACCAAGGTTTTATCCCACTGGGTTTTCCTGGTAAGGTTTTTAATGAGGCAGCTAGTGATACGTATTGTTTAGATATGTATACTCTTTTTCCTTCACTAAGATTTTTTTCCCACTAGGTTTTTTATTAGTAAGGTTTTAACGAGGTACATTATCTATTGATGGACATCCAAAGGGGAGTGTTATAAATAATATTGATTATGAATATCCATCACCCCTCAATAGACAATACTTCCAATTGAAGATCTTAACCACCTCAGCATATAATCTTGGTGATTCACATTCCCATCTTTATTGAAGATTATAGTGATCTCAACACGCAATGTTGGCAGTCAATATTTCCATTCTATGCACCTTCTATCTTGGGTGGCAATCTATCTTTCCATATCAAGAATATCTTATTGTGTGCAAGAATCATATATTGTATTTCTATATCAGAGTAGATGCTCCTTCTACTATAAATATGTAATGCACTCAACTGAATGAATCACTTCTAATTGATCTTGTTCTAGTTTTCTTCTTTGTCTCTGATGTATTCTCTTTATTTTATTATGAATAATAAAAACTAGTATATAGATAATTAATATATAACAAATTTACACCCCAACTTCTCATTATGAATATTGACATCTTTCTTTTGCCTCCAATATGATATTTTAGGGAAAAAAAAAGAAGCTAAAAACTTATTAAGGACAAATAGTTATGTTTGTAACTAAAATATCATTTTATTTAACTACGAAAAAAAAATATAAATACTAAATTATCGTTGACTTGTTAACAAGGTTTTGAATATGGACTTTTTTTGTTGAACAAGGATATCAATGGGAAGGTTTTCAATTTCCATCACCAAAGCAATGGGAGAATTCCAGAGCTCAATATAAAATTTTGGAATATAAATTTATTTATGTTTAAAGCAACACTATCAACTTATTGACTATTTTATCATTTTCTAGGAGCTTGAATCATCTTCTATTTTTATGAATTTTATTTTTATTTTACTTGTGATACTTTTTTTTTTTTTTTGTTATTTTATAAATTTACATTTGATATTTTAGGTCCAAAGATAGGACCAATTAAGGCTAGGGACAAGGCCAATCAGGGTCAGGGCCAAGATCAGGGACATGGCCAATCAGGGTAAAGGACAATTAGGGTCAATCAAGGACAATCAAGGACATGGCCAATTAGGGCCAATCAATGCCAAGGACAGAGCCAATCAGGGCCAACCCATCCCGACCCGGCCCAATTAGGCAGGAATGGGCTTGGATTGACCCTGTAGGGCTTAGGGCTAGGAAAAATAATCCTTGGCCCTGAATTAGGGTCAGGGCGGGTATGGGCTCAGATTAGAACATATAGGGTTGGGCTTGAGATTGCAAAAGCCCGGCCCAGTTGCAGCCCTAGTTAGGTCACCTCCCTATGGGATGGTGACTTTCTAATGGCATCTCCACATTTTAACCCGGCAATGGGCTTTCGGGATCAAGGCCCCTCTATGAAATCCCTCGGATTTCTAACCCTTTAATAGATGTTTTCAAGACCGCGAACCTGGAACTCAAGTTAGCGACAACTGTGGATCATTCGAATCGAGCCCGAAGGTTTGGAAATGGACCCCATGATAGTGGATGACCTTAGTGATGACTTGGCCACTCTCCTAAAATTTAAGAGGAGAGAGAAGGTCAATCACGAAGGCATTAAAAAGTGATTTTGGCGCGTCCGAAAATCGATGAAGGAGAATCCAAATGACGAAGTAAATATACCTAAACGTAGGTATTGAAAAGACCTTTCTTTGATAATCAACTTACTTCAATGATAATAATATTTCTTTTCTTCCTATTTATTCTCTTCTGTTGGGGTAATTGTATTACAAATTCTACAAAACACAAAAATGAAATTGCAATACAATCGAAAAATGAAGATCCTTAGCCAATCCGGAAAGCTTGATGTTGCAATTGAACGAACCACCAATCAATGAGGTTGAGTCACACCTTGAGTGTTGTCTTTAAGGTAAGATGCACCCTACTACCAAGGGTTCTTCGCACCACCACCTCCAAGATAAAGTAACCTCCAACTAAAAGATGAGGTAGTTCTTCTAGTCCCTTCAAGGATCCAAAAGCTAGAGCACAACACTTAGACAACTCAAAGAAAGAAATGAACTTTGTAAACAAATAATGTGAGTGTGAGGATTGTCTCTATGTTGTAGTTTGAGGAATTGCTCCTCTAAAAATATTTTATTCACAAGACCCCAATAGGGTATTTATAGTTACAACCTAGTTAAGTCCTATACTATGTAGGAAAAAGAAATATAGAAATAAAACTCTATACTTGTGAAACCCAGCCCTAACCTTGACCCGGAAACCTTGTTATTTGTAGGTCCGATGACCCGAAGTAAAGTAAGAAGTCAGCTTTGGGCCATCCCAGTAGAGGACTTGGTGTCTGGCTTTGAATCCATGAAGGTTGATGATGAGGTTCTATTTATGGAAACAGAATCCTGATGAAGATCTAATTAGTTGATGGACTTGGAGTGCTCTCTATCTTGGTTTGAAGGCATTTCTACCTACTAGGTAAGTCACTTGACTTGTGTACAAAACCCCTTTAGGTTTGGATTTGATCCGGGCCTTCAATTCCCTGTTTTTGGCCTTGCTTGTCTGCATTGGTCGTTGGGCGGTCGACCAATCCACTCGACCAATGGGTCTTTGTCTTTGGCAATTAGGTTGATTCTTGCTCTATTTAAGTCTAACCACGAGTCCACTTCGTATTTGCTGCCTCCAAACCCTGCGGAACGAACCAAAGACCTCTGCAAGTCATCTCTCTTGCATCCTTGGAGTTTTCTTGGCGGATCTTCGTCGGAACTCTTCTTTTTGCATCAAAAGGTATGTCTACTCTCTCTTCTTCTCCTACATCTTTGTTTTTCTTTCCTTTTTGAGTTGAGACAGTAGAAGAGATGCTGCATCCTCTGTTGCAAACATCTCTGAACATGTTCTCATGATCATCCTAAGGATTTAAGGCTAGAACAATGATCTTAACCATGATCATTGCAAGCTTTTGAAGGATTCATGATCAAACCATGATTTAATCTCTGTTAATTTCCTAATCTGAATTCCGATCTCTTTGGATCTTCTTTCATTGATCATGTTAGTGGTTAATGGTTGTGTTTTCTTTCTATGATCCATAATCCATAGAATTCTAGTTGTTCTCTTCTACCTTACTATGTGTTCTTCATGATGCATGATAGTACATATATGGTAGGTTTTATTTCCTTATTTAGATTTATGCTTCTAAGCCTTATTCCATGAAGACCTATGCATGTTTTCATGTTTTCATTACCGAAAGCAATGATCCATCCTCCTATTGTTCTTGTCCTTGTTTTCTATTCAAAATCTCAAACCATTTTTTTTTTTTTTTCTTTTGTTTGCCTTTTTTTTGGGCCCCCTCCTTTCCAAATTCTCGATTTTATAAGCTACTGTCTGCATTGGTCGACTGATTGGTCGACTGGACCATTCGACCAATCCACTCGACCAATGAGTACGGCAACTCAGAATTGGTCCATTTCGGATGTTTTGCTATATTTTCTGTTAGGGATCTTTCCTAATATGTTGTATATACTTGTTTAGGACCTTCTTCTCAAGTTTGCCAAGATCTTACTTGATTTCTTAGGATTCTTTGCGAGTTATAAAAGGTAAGGATGGTTATTTCCTTAATTACATAGATAGCATGAATCTAGTTTCTATATTTGAATATCATTAATATGTTTCTTAAATTAGATTCTTACAATGATATACTACTTTGTTGCATAACTTTGATTACGGTAGCATTACTTATTCATATTGAATTGATTCATGTATGATTTACTTACCAATGTTATACAAATGATTGTAAATATTGATTTCTTTCCATATATGGAGTTACCATATATGTGATGATATGAATTGATGCATGTGTATGCTTACGTATGGTTTGGAAAGGAGAGGTGTCCTTTTGACACTTTCTGTCCTTGGACTACTACGGGAATATTATGGGATGTTTCCGGAGATGCCCTCTGGACACCTTCCTAAACTGTTGGATGACATATATAGGATTGTCTAGTAGTGTTTGGCTAGGATGTCCTGTTATGTCGGACCCTAATCGGAGGGGTATTGAGACCGAACGACCCGTGGTAGCAATGGGGATTCATGGGCGCTCAAGACCGGTAACCAACCCGTGAGAGGACAGGGAATCACATTGTGGGGGCCATTTATTGGTAGGGTTGCATATGGTTAGACTTGGGCTCACGGGCGCTTAAGACCGGTAACCAACCCGTGAAAGGACGTGAGAGCTTCCCGTTTACCATATGTGGATGATCGATAGGGTTGGTGAGTCCGTAGTCAGGGACTATGAGGACTCTAGTGTGAAGGATACCGGAAAGGATCGTCGGGGACGAGGAATGGAAGTATCTGGATCGACTTGATGTAACCAAGTAGAAGACTTGCATTTGGCTAGGTATTACCACGACATGCGCCAGTACTTATACCAAATGGTTGTGAGAGAGTGTGTTGACTTAACCCCCTGCCAAGGTTTGTCTGAGGGATGAAGGACCCATTACCAATCGGTGCTTGAGATATCTTAAATGGTTGGAGGGAATCCAAGATATCTTAAATGGTTGAGGATGTGAGTGGACTTTCCTAAAGAAGTACGGTGCTATGACTTAAAGCATGTCTGCCAATAGAGACCAGCATACTTAGAGTTAGATTCATTCATTCATTGGTTGTCTCATATCATATTGCATTTATGTTTGTCTCGGAATTCTGCCATTTATGTTATTATGGATTTTAAGCGCCTTCTTGAGTTTCTTTGAAACTCATTCCTTTATTGTACAATGTTGTTAGACTATCCTGCAGGTACGGAATACTATGACGGTCCCTATGAGGAAGCGCAAGGCGAAGAGACATATCTCCGGGGAAGGTGATTGCGGTTACCACAATTACTACGAAGATCCCACGGGTGGTTATGCTCCGTACGATGCTTAGTCCGACCATTGAGTGGAAGCGTCCTTGTGCTATTTATGAGATCTACACCTACAAGGATGTCGTCTACAAAGTGGAGAATAATTTAGTTACCCAATGTACTTGCTACTGGGATTAGCTTTTATCCAGTTTATTCTTTCGAGCTACTTTTCATTTGGATGTAAAGTGGGATTTTTGCTTCACTTTACTTATCTGTTGACACTCGATTATATCTATTATTCCGTTTCGTTTACGATTCATTCTTTCTTTATTGAATCTATGATTTATCTTCCGCACTCTTGTTATGATTGTTCATGATTATGTTATTGTTTATGTGGGAGGTTGATCACTCGATACCTGATCTTCGGGCTGTGGATCACACTCTCGGGTATGCCGGATAGGGTACCGGGCTGGGAGGGCGTGACTGATTGGTATCGAGCCCAAGGTTCGAGGAGATCCTAACCACAAAAGGCAACAACTGAACATTCTGAGTCATTGATCTGAAGTGACTCTTCTACTCTTAGAAGTGAATAATAGAACACTGAATTAGAAACTTGAACTTTGAGGCATAATGAACATTTACGAATAACGTACCATAATTATACTTGAACAAATGACACTAATGCAAGGAAAAGAAAAGTGCATAACATACAATAATTAAAGAGAAACAAAATGAACTTCATTAATTTCAAAAGTTTTACAATGATTACATCTGAAATGCATAAATGGGAAATCCTAAGGTGCAGTCTATCTAGGTGATCTACTCGATCTCTATATGCTCCTGAACTCCTCTCGCTAGGTGAGTCACGATGCTCTATCTGTCTGTCGAGACTCCATCCTCTCGTACATCTGCTCCTGTCTGACCTCCATCCTCTCTAGCATGGAAGTCATCGATCTCATCTGTGCACCAAGATCTGAAGTCTCCGGAACCGCATGTGAAGGGCCACCTGCCTCGAAGTGTGATGAAGGAAACTTCGTGATGCACGGGCTCGGCCTCGCGCATATCTCGTATCATCTCCGGCCTGATCATCACTATCGGGACCGATATCCTCTCCTCCACCCTCCGATCCCTCATCCTCATCCTCGATTCATCATCATCCTCACCCTCCGGACCAGGAGATCTCTCTAGCGATGTAGTCTCATCCGTCGAATGGTCCGAGTCCCAATGGGGTATCCCTGTGATCTAGTGTCCATCGGAGTATCCTCGAAACTCACCCCGAAATGCTGAAGATCAAAGTCGAAGCCTCCCATAGCAAAGGTTCCGCATGCTAGGCCGCGAGAACTAAGTCCGGCATGACCTGCTGAATGATGTAAGAAAGATCGATCTCGAAGCCCATGTAGATGCGGTAAATGACCAAGGCCTCCATCAACGTGACCCGATGGTGATGTCCGGCTTTCGGCATGATGTTTCGGCCGACTATGCGACCGATAATACGTGCGAGAACCCGTCATCCGTCCGCTAGTCCACGGTGTGAAGCATCGGCGGCTATCCCATAGCGTAGAGCATATCTCGTGGCTCGTACGGCATCGGATGGCTGTCCAGTGCTGCTCCGGCGGGTATCCACACATTCTTTGTGGGTAGTAAGGAACTGCAAGATCTCGGCCGGTGTCCGGGTAGAGAAGCGAATCCGAGTACGAAGGACCACTGCTCCTGAGGACAAGTGCGAGTGGATGTCCACGGCCCCGGAGCCTCCCTCTGTGTAAGTAAGGTTCTTTGAAGAACAACCTCACTAGCTCCGGGTATCACCGGCAAATCCTCGGTGAAGAGGTGAGTCCACTTGTAAAGTGTCGAACCTCTGCCGGATCTGAAGGCTACGAGCTGGCGTAAGTGAAGTAGACGCCCCATCTCGATGTTACAATAGCTGAAGTAGGCCTCGTACGAAACTCGGCTGAGGTGTGTCAAATAGGTCCGGTCTCCTAACCTCCTCTCTGGGCTCGAAAGGAACCGACCTCGCCCCCGAGAGCACCTACGATGCGACCTCGACCTCTACCTCCTCCTCGTCCTCCCCTCTGCATGATGTATCTGTGGAAGAGACAAGAGACATTTCCAATTAGTGCTATTTCAAGATTTGAGCCAAAAGGGTATTTTCGTAATTTTTCGGAAAATTTCAAATTTGGGGGAAATTTGATTTGAACATACTAGCATGTGCGCAATACTTGGAATTTCATGTCTATGAAGTTGTTTTGATGAAAATCGATCGAAAACTTGGATTAAAGCGAAAAATTCAGCAAGAAGAAATTTGGGGATTTTGCAATTTAGGTCAAAATTGGATTTTTTGAAAAGTTGAAATTGGTTAAATCAAATAGTATGGACCTATCTACAATGTCATCTTGAGCATGTAGCATTTGATCTCGTGCGAAAATTTCAAGCGGTTTGGAGAAAACGAAATTTTTCTAAAGATATCGATTTCGGTATAAAACTTTGCGAGATGAGCACCAAATGTGTTAAAACTTGTTGTCTATGCATGTCATTGTGTTTAAAACCTAGGGAATATGTTTCTAAGCATTCCTAAGCATGATTTCTAGCATTGGATACAAGTAAAGCATGGTTTTATTGAAATGCAAGCATGAGAAGATGAAAATGGAAGAAAGAATGAGAGATTTACCTTGTTTGTGAAGATGGTGTGTTGTGTTGTTGTTGTTGAAGCACTAAATCACCTCAAGAACACTTGTGGGAACTCTTGGATATTTTCCCTAGAGCTCTCTCACCTTTGGAAGAAGTTAGAATGAGGTTGGAATGTGGAAATGAGGCTTATAATGCGAATTTTCGTATTCTGTCTTCATTGGTCGGCTGATTGGTCGGTGGGTCACTCGACCAACCACTCGACCAATGGTCACAGTGACCTCATTTGCTGTGGAATTTTTGGAAAATGTGATTTTTGCCTTATGGAATATTGTTTGATGACTATATGGATATATTTGAGCATGATTTAAGTTTTCAAATCATTTGGACTTGTGGTTTATGTTGAATCTTCGAAATTCGGTATTTTGATGTTCTCGGTTTTGCGAGAATGGTTACTACGAGAAGTGGGCGTGGTGAATCCAGTGGTCATGGAGGTGGTGAAATACCTCGGGGAGGTGGTGAAGTACCTCATGGAGGTGGTGAGATACCAAATGCTGATCGGGGTACTCATGAGATCCCTGGTGCCCCGAATGTTGGAAGTTTCGGAGATATTGCCAATATTATGGGCAATATGATGCAGCGACAAGCGGCTCGGTTCAACCGGATGTTGGTGGGTTTCATGACTTTGCATAATGAGACCCGGGCTGGTGCTAATGTGAATCCTCATGCCGCAGTCCTGAATGCGGGAGGTTTAATTTGGAACTCCTCATACTACTTTGATGGAGAGTTTTACGAAGATGCAAGTACCCACTTTTCTTGGTGTTACCAAGGACCCCTTGTTTCCTAACAAGTGGCTTCGTGAGTTGGAGAAGGCTTTCCGGCATCTGCAATGCTCGGAAGCTCGGAAGATTTTGTTTCTTTGAGCGAAGTTGCAACAAGAAGCTGATGCATGGTGGATTTCCACTCGTCTTGTTTTGGAAGGTTTGCATGCGGGAGTTGTAACTTGGGAGTTATTCAAAGAGGCTTTTTGTATGAACTACTTTCCCGAGGCGGTGAAGGATGCAAAGGAAGCTGAGTTTATGATTCGACTCAAGGAACTTTGTCCGTGTTGGAGTACCAACGGAAGTTCGAGGAGCTTCATTTCTTTGCTCCAGATTCTTTGAAGGAAGACCTCGCCAAAGCAAAGAAGTTCTTCAAAGGACTCGCCACTGCCATTAAAGCTTATCTCACGGTCCAGCCTATAGTGAGCTATGCTCAAGTGGTGCAGAACTCGAAGAAGTTGGAAGAAACGAGAGAAGGAAAGTGCTCGTGTGCAAAAGCCTTGGCGATCAAGGAATTCAGTGCGGGTGGATCGCAATGACCGTCGTTATGTGAGACCTACACCCTACCCCACTCCTACCTTTCGGGCTAAGAGTGTAGGTCGGAACACGGGTTTTCAGCAGCCCGCCGGTTTAAACGGTATGGCGGAAACCGATCACCAGCAAATGCAAGTGCAAGTGCAAGTGCGAGTGCAAGGCCTTTTGTTCGAAGTCCTCTGTTGCAGCCACCCCTGTTGGATCCGGCAATCTGTTTGCTTCCTCATGCAAGCAAGCTGGTCATTTTGCTCGTGCTGTCCGAAGCGGCTTTGCCGCTGTTGCCCCGGTGGTGAAGAGTGCTCCTGCTCCTCCCTCGGTAGAGTTTTCGGTATTTCCGATCTTGAGCGGGATCCAAGCCATGATGTGATTACGGGTACATTGTTAGTCGCTTCTATTTCTGCATTTGTCTTATTTGATACGGGTGCATCTCACTCGTTCATGTCATCTGCATTCATCAAGAAGACTAACCTAATCCCTGAGAAGTTGTCTAGTTGTTTATTGATTAGTACACCTACTGGTCTGTTGTGAAACTAGATAAGGGGTTATCTAAATGTCCTGTGTTGATTGGTGAGAAGAACTTGGAAGCCAATTTTGTGATTCTTGACATGAAGGACTTCGATGTTATTTTGGGAATTGATTGGTTGACAGCCCATAAAGCTGTGTTCCTTTGTTCCTCAAAGAAGATTCAGTTCCATATATGTGGAAGTCCGGTCTTTGAATTTCAAGGTGAAAAGAGAAGGGTTTGTAAGAAGGTCTTTATATGCACTGCGATGCAAGTCTATGCCCTAGTGGATGATGCTTCATCGAAGGCAAGGGTATAGTGGAGAAAAGAGTCGACGAAGTCGAGTTGTCTGCGACTTTGTTGATGTCTTCCCCGATGATCTATCGGGAGTGCCTCGGACGAGAGATGTCGAATTCTCTATTGATCTCGTCCCTGGTGCCGCTCCTGTATCTAAAGCTCCGTATAGGATGGCTCCCTACTGAGTTGAAAGAGTTGCAAAATCGGTTGAATGAGCTCATTGATAGAGGTTTCGTACAGCCTAGTGTGTCACCTTGGGGAGCTCCGGTCTTGTTCGTCAAGAAGAAAGACGGTAGTATGCGCTTGTGCATCGACTACCGTGAGTTGAATAAGTTGACTATCAAGAATAGATATCCACGCGAGAATCGATGATCTCTTCGATCAGTTGAAGGGTGCGGTTGTGTTCTCAAAGATTGACTTAAGGTCCGGATATCACCAATTGAAAGTGAAGTCTAGTGATATCTTCAAGACGGCTTTCCGAACGCGGTATGGTCACTACGAGTTTAGAGTCATGCCTTTCGGATTGACCAATGCTCTGCGGTGTTCATGGACCTCATGAACCGAGTATTTCATGATGTGCTTGATAAGTTTGTGATTGTTTTCATTGATGACATCTTGATCTATTCGAAGAGCGAAGAAGAGCATGCGAGTCATCTAAGTTTCACTTTGCAAAGGTTGCGGGAAAGAAGTTGTTTGCTAAGTTTAGCAAGTGTGATTTCGGCTTAAGAGAGTGGTTTTCCTTGGTCATGTAGTTTCAGCCGAAGGTATTCGTGTCGATCTGAAAAGGTCCAAGCTGTGGCTGATTGGGAGAGACCGAAGTCGATAACGGAAATAAGAAGTTTTCTTGGATTGGCGGGTTACTACCGAAGGTTTATTGAGAATTTTGATTTGGAAATCGTTCTGAGAATTCTGATTTTATTCTTTCGCCATGACGGCAAGATCTGGTCTTAGAGATAAGATTGTTGCCTACTGAGTTACGATCAAGAGTTTTTGACAAAAGTTGAGAAGATTTCTTGAATCTGAGTCGGACCCCGACTTTGGTATATCCATGGATGGTGCTTTGTTGTTTAGAGGAAGAAGCGTGTGTGCACAGGCGATGAAGTTAAGAATGAAATATTGAGAAGGAAGCACCGATGTCGGTCTTTCCTGTACACCGGGAAGCACCAAGATGTACAAGGACTTGAAGGAACATTTTTGGTGGATTGGTCTAAAGGCGGATGTTGACGATTTTGTTGCCAAGTGTGAGACTTGCCAACGTGTGAAAGCTCCGTCCGAGCAACCTCCATCTGGATTACTTCAACCCCTTCCTATTCCTAGTTGGAAGTGGGAAGATATCTCCATGGACTTTGTGACTAGCTTGCCTCGGACAAGTAAAGGCAATGACACTTTGTGTGGGTGATTGTTGATAGGTTGACCAAATCAGCCCATTTCATTCCTATGAAGATCACTCATACTCTGGATAAGCTAGCGAGGCTTTATGTGGATAATGTGGTTCGTCGCATGGTGTGCCATTGAGTATTGTTTCGGATCGTGATCCTAGGTTCACCTCAAGGTTTTGGAATAGTTTGCGAAGGCCTTGGGAACCCAATTGAACTTGAGTACAGCTCATCATCCACGATCGATGGACAATGCGAGCGGACAATACGGACATTGGAAGACATGCTCAGATCTTGTGTGGTGGATATGGGTGGTAATTGGGATGAACACCAACCTTTGGTTTGTTTTGCCTTTAACATCAATATCCCAAACAAAAAAGGGGGGTGGCTCCATTCGGGGCTTTGTATGGTAGTACTTGTAGGACACCTTTGTCTTTGGTGAGGCAGGTGAAAGAAAAGTCTTAGGTCTGAGATGATTGAAGCTACAAGTGCTATGGTAGATATGATAAGAGAAAGGATTAAGTCGCTCGATCAAGGCAGAAATCTTATCTTGATAAGAGAAGGACCGATTTGGAATTTCAAGTTGGAGAGAAAGTCTTCTGAAGGTCTCACCAATGAAGGGTGTGATGAGATTCAATGTTAAGGGAAAGCTTAGCCCTCGTTACATTGGACCTTTCGAGATTTTGGAAAAGGTTGGACTGTTGCGTATCGATTAGCATTACCTCCGTCTCTTGCTGGTGTGCACAATGTGTTTCATATTTCGATGCTCGAAAATACATAGAGAATCCGGAACACATTTTGCAGCGCACACGGGGGTGGGGGCCTGTGCCGAGGAGGAGGGCCGGCCGGCAGCCAGGGGGGGGAGGGGGGGCGCGGGGCGGCGCGCGCCCCTCCGCGGGGGGGGGGGGGCGGGCGGAGCCCCCCCCCCGGGGGGGGGGGGTGGGGGGGGGGAGGAGGGGGGGGGGGCCCCCGCCTCCCCCCCCGCGGGCCCCCCCCCCGGGGGGGGGGAGTGCGGGGGGGGGGAACCCCCCAGCCCTAACCTTGACCCGGAAACCTTGTTATTTGTAGGGTCCGATGACCCGAAGTAAAGTAAGAAGTCGGCTTTGGGCCATCCCAGTAGAGGACTTGGTGTCCGGCTTTGAATCCATGAAGGTTGATGATGAGGTTCTATTTATGGAAACAGAATCTGATGAAGATCTAATTAGTTGATGGACTTGGAGTGCTCTCTATCTTGGTTTGAAGGCATTTCTACCTACTAGGTAAGTCACTTGACTTGTGTACAAAACCCCTTTAGGTTTGGATTTGATCCGGGCCTTCAATTCCCTGTTTTGGCCTTCTTTATCTGCATTGGTCGATTGATTGGTCGGCCTGGGCCGATCGACCAATCCACTCGACCAATGGGTGCTTTGTCTTTGGCAATTAGGTTGATTCTTGCTCTATTTAAGTCTAACCACGAGTCCACTTCGTATTTGCTGCCTCCAAACCCTCTGGAGCAGACCAAAGACCTCTGCAAGTCATCTCTCTTGCATCCTTGGAGTTTTCTTGGCGGATCTTCGTCGGAACTCTTCTTTTTGCATCAAAAGGTATGTCTACTCTCTCTTCTTCTCCTACATCTTTGTTTTTCTTTCCTTTTTGAGTTGAGACGGTAGAAGAGATGCTGCATCCTCTGTTGCAAACATCTACGAACATGTTCTCATGATCATCCTAAGGATTTAAGGCTAGAACAATGATCTTAACCATGATCATTGCAAGCTTTTGAAGGATTCATGATCAAACCATGATTTAATCTCTGTTAATTTCCTAATCTGAATTCTGATCTCTTTGGATCTTCTTTCATTGATCATGTTAGTGGTTAATGGTTGTGTTTTCTTTCTATGATCCATAATCCATAGAATTCTAGTTGTTCTCTTCTACCTTACTATGTGTTCTTCATGATGCATGATAGTACATATATGGTAGGTTTTATTTCCTTATTTAGATTTATGCTTCTAAGCCTTATTCCATGAAGACCTATGCATGTTTTCATGTTTTCATTACCGAAAGCAATGATCCATCCTCCTATTGTTCTTGTCCTTGTTTTCTATTTCAAAATTCATCAAGATCCATGTTTGATTTATTTATGGTAACTTTTTGTTTCCTAATTTGGATCTTGATACCTTGATTTGATTAGTGTTTTGAGGTCCCCTATATGCTAGAATACTACTGATGTAGTCTACCCCTTGATTAGTACCCTTTTGAACCACCAAATTCGGATTTCATATCTCAAAACTCTGATTTTATAAGCTCATCTTGCATTGGTCGTTGATTGGTCGATTGGACCATTCGACCAATCCACTCGACCAATGAGTACAGCAACTCAGGAATTGGTGCATTTCGGATGTTTTGCTATATTTTCTGTTAGGGATCTTTCCTAATATGTTGTATATACTTGTTTAGGACCTTCTTCTCAAGTTTGCCAAGATCTTACTTGATTTCTTAGGATTCTTTGCGAGTTATAAAAGGTAAGGATGGTTATTTCCTTAATTACATAGATAGCATGAATCTAGTTTCTATATTTGAATATCATTAATATGTTTCTTAAATTAGATTCTTACAATGATATACTACTGTTGCATAACTTTGATTACGGTAGCATTACTTATTCATATTGAATTGATTCATGTATGATTTACTTACCAATGTTATACAAATGATTGTAAATATTGATTTCTTTCCATATATGGAGTTACCATATATGTGATGATATGAATTGATGCATGTGTATGCTTACGTATGGTTTGGAAAGGAGAGGTGTCCTTTTGACACTTCTGTCCTTGGACTACTACGGGAATATTATGGGATGTTTCCGGAGATGCCCTCTGGACACCTTCCTAAACTGTTGGATGACATATATAGGATTGTCTAGTAGTGTTTGGCTAGGATGTCTGTTATGTCGGACCCTAATCGGAGGGGTATTGAGACCCGAACGACCCGTGGTAGCAATGGGGATTCATGGGCGCTCAAGACCGGTAACCAACCCGTGAGAGGACGGGAATCACATTGTGGGGGCCATTTATTGGTAGGGTTGCATATGGTTAGACTTGGGCTCACGGGCGCTTAAGACCGGTAACCAACCCGTGAAAGGACGTGAGAGCTTCCCGTTTACCATATGTGGATGATCGATAGGGTTGGTGAGTCCGTAGTCAGGGACTATGAGGACTCTAGTGTGAAGGATACCGGAAAGGATCGTCGGGGGACGAGGAATGGAAGTATCTGGATCGACTTGATGTAACCAAGTAGAAGACTTGCATTTGGCTAGGTATTACCACGACATGCGCCGGTACTTATACCAAATGGTTGTGAGAGAGTGTGTTGACTTAACCCCCTGCCAAGGTTTGTCTGAGGGATGAAGGACCCATTACCAATCGGTCGCCCGAGATATCTTAAATGGTTGGAGGGAATCCAAGATATCTTAAATGGTTGAGGATGTGAGTGGACTTTCCTAAAGAAGTACGGTGCTATGACTTAAAGCATGTCTGCCAATAGAGACCAGCATACTTAGAGTTAGATTCATACATTCATTGGTTGTCTCATATCATATTGCATTTATGTTTGTTACGGAATTCGGCCATTTATGTTATTATGGATTTTAAGCGCCTTCTTGAGTTTCTTTGAAACTCATTCCTTTATTGTACAATGTTGTTAGACTATCCTGCAGGTACGGAATACTATGACGGTCCCTATGAGGAAGCGCAAGGCGAAGAGACATATCTCCGGGAAGGTGATTGCGGTTACCACAATTACTGCGAAGATCCCGCAGTGGTTATGCTCCGTACGATGCTTAGTCCGACCATTGAGTGGAAGCGTCCTTGTGCTATTTATGAGATCTACACCTACAAGGATGTCGTCTACAAAGTGGAGAATAATTTAGTTACCCAATGTACTTGCTACTGGGATTAGCTTTTATCCAGTTTATTCTTTCGAGCTACTTTTCCGCTGGATGTAAAGTGGGATTTTTGCTTCACTTTACTTATCTGTTGACACTCTGATTATATCTATTATTCCGTTTCGTTTACGATTCATTCTCTTGACATGTTTCCCGCCGGGGGGGGTTGGGGGGGGGGGGGGGCGGGGTTTTTTATATTATGATTTTCTCCGCTCTTCTTTTGGGTGTATGTTTTTTTTGTTTTGGGGGGGGCGGGGTCGGGGTTGGGGGGGGGGGGCGGCCGCGGGGGGGGGGGGGGGAAGGGGGGGGGGGGGGGGGGGGGAAATTAAGAGGAAAAAAAAAAAAAAAATTATAAAAAAGGAGCAGAAGTTTTTATGATATCCCCCCCACTTTGGCACAGGTATTTATCATGCCTAACTTGCTTATAATGTAATTGAATATCTTCATGCTCAAGCTCTTTGTGAGCACGTCAGCCCGTTGCTCATTTGAAGTAACAAAGGTGATATGGATTAGCCCAGCTTCAAGCTTCTCTTTGATGAAATGTCTGTCAATCTCCACATGCTTAGTCCTATTATGCTAACTGGGTTATGAGCTATGTTGATCGCTGACTTACCATCTGAATATAACTGTATAGGAACCTCCAAATCTGTCCCAACCTCTTAAAGCAGTCATTTAAGCCATAGTACCTCACAAATGCCTTGAGCAATCGCCCTAAACACGGCCTCGGCACTGAACCGCGCAACTACAGCTTGTTTCTTGCTTCTCCAAGTCACAAGGCTACCTCCCACATATACACAATACCCAGAGGTAGACCTCCTATCATTTGGACATCCTGCCCAATCTACATCTGTATATGCCTCAATCTTCAAATGTCCATGAGCTGAAATTAAAATTCCTTTTCTTGGAGTAGTCTTCAAGTATCTCAAGATCCGATATACTTCATCTAAATGTGAGGAATAAGGATCATGCATATATTGGCTAACAAGACTAACTGCAAATGTGATGTCAGGTCTAGTGTGAGATAGATAGATCAACTTTCCCACTAATTTTTGATACTTTATATTGTCAACTGGTTCTCCTTCCCTTGCCTTTAAGTGTAGGTTAAGCTGAATAGGAGTCTCAGCAGGCTTACATCCTAGCATTCTAGTTTCCTCAAGAAGATCCAATGTATACTTCCTCTGGGATAGAGATACACTGCTAGTAGAATATCCCAACTCTAAACCTAGGAAATATCTTAGTTTTTCCATATCTTTGATCTCAAATTCAGTTCCCAAAAAAGTCTTTAATGCTGAAATCTCATCCTCACTATTGCCTGTAATCACAATATCATCTACATATATTAAAAGTATAGTAGTGTGGTAACCATTTCTTTTAATAAACAAAGTGTGGTCTGCATTGCTCTGCTTATAGCCATTAGATATCATTACCTTATGGAACCTTCCAAACCACGCTCTTGGAGATTGCTTCAGCCCATATAAAGCCCTCTTTAACTTGCAAACTTTCCTATAAGTCTCTGTAGTAGAATACCCGGGTGGTATATCCATATATACCTCTTCTTGGAGTTCTCCATGCAAAAATGCATTATTCACATCTAATTGTTGTAAACTCCACCCGTTATTAATTGCACATGAAATAATAGTACGAACTGTGTTCATCTTGGTAACAGGGGCATATGTCTCTTGATAGTCAACGCCATAAGTTTGAGTGAAACCTTTGGCCACCAATCTTGCCTTGTCCCTTTCAATAGTCCCATCTACCTTGTACTTGATCACAAACACCCATTTGCACCCAACAGTCTGCTTTCCTATGGCAAAGTCACCAAGTCCCACGTTTTGTTTTTTTTTTTTTCTTTCCAAAGCTTGCATTTCCTCATCCATAGCTTCTTTCTAGTTTGAGTGAGATAATGCTCCTGCCAAGTATATAAATACCGTCGGAGCCCTAAAAGTCCTCTTTCGCCTCAAAAGCACGAAGGTTTCGAACGATTCAAGGTTAGATTCAAAGGAGCATCCTTCTCCAGAGTTGTTTTTAACCTATTTCTCATCGTTGGTGCTGGTATAATGGCATTACCGAAGATTGTCAAAGAATTGGGAATCGTTCCTGATCTCATAATGATCCTCTTGGCTGCCTAGTTGATTGAGTCATCAATCAAGATGATTCTAAAACCTGCTTGCTCCTTCACGTCATTTTCATATACTACCGTAGTTGGCAATGTCTTCGGTGGTGTTGGCCGGACTCTTTTGCAGGTCTGTATCGTTATCAGTTTCTCCTTTTTCTTTGTTGTTGTCTTTACTTTTCCCACTTTCTATTTTCTTTTTCCTTCTTCTTCTATTAGGGTAAAAGTTCGAATTTTGAGATTGCTGAGGTTCTATGAGCGCAGGGGTGCTATCAGGAACATCTTCGGAAGGAATTCATCACACAGGAGTGATGGAAGGATGGGTTGGTCAGAATTGGTTGACTCCATGCTTCTTCTTGCTGCTTCTCACCACTCTTCTTGTCTTTGCCCCCTAGGTCTCCTTCAAATGTCTAGGTTTGTCTCACCATTCCTCTTCGAAAGAGCCCTCGGCCCTCAGATTTCGAAGGTGGAACTATGATTTCATCTTCAAGTTAACTTGGATCTTTCAAGGATTTGGTTTTGCATAGTCCCTCGTTAACTTAGGAATCAACGAACCATAGTTGTAAAATGGGGTTTAGGATGGGTTGAGTCAGGGGTTTGCTTTTGTAAATTTGCAAAATAAGAAAACCCTTTAGTATATATATATATTCTGACCATCTCCAACTGACCACCGTTCATTAGCTTGAACAAAACCCCAAACCTTCTTCAATCCCAACATCAAAGATGACTGCTGCCCATAAATCTTTAAATTTCCCCTTTTGTCCACCATCTTCCCCTTTAAAAAATGAGCAAAACCAGAGTGTTTATGTTTAATTGTCCAAGCCAACTTGCATAAGCAAGCAAAATTGACATCTCTTAATCTACGAATACCCAAACCACCGTCACATTTTGAAGTACATAGTTTTGCCCAAGACACTGTAACCTTCTTCACAGCCTCTATACTCCCTGTCCAAATGAAGTTACGCATCCAAGCCTCTGCTTGAGAAATAATAGAGCTAGGCCACCAGTACACTGAAAAATTATGAATTGGCATGCTAGAAACAACTGAACGTACCAACTCCACTCTACCTGCCAAAGATAACAACTTTCCACACCACCCTTGTAGTCGATTCTTAATCTTGTCTAAAACTGACAGCACTCTGACACGAGTAACTCTTCCTTTAAAAATATATATCCCCGGATATCGAGTAGGAAAGAGAGCAATTGGGATATTTAATATGTCCACAATTTTTTGTTTCCGACTAGGAGGCACACGTCCAAGAAAAAGCTTACCCTTCTCCAGGGGCGGAGCCAGGATTGAACATGGAGGGGGGCCCAATATATGTGGGCCAATGTGGGACCCACTATAGGTCCCATCTCAGAATATATTATTATATTTTAATGTAGAGTCTACATTAAAAATTAGGTAAATTAATAGAAAATTCATGAGTGTGAGAGAGAGAAATGAATAATTTGAGAAAGAGATAATGAATACCTGATGTGCAGAAGATTTAGGAAAATTCCTAAGTTTGCTAACTACTTCAATATTTTGTGAGACGTGTGAGGAAAAAAAAAAGAGGAAATCCATGAGAGAATAAATAGAAATGAAAATAGGAGAGAATGTATAAGGAGAAATTCATGGATCGTGAGTTAGTTTTTAATTAGAATTTAACCTTTTATTCCTTAAAACTAGGGATTGAATGATAACCATTAGATACAGATTATGAATGAAATTTGTACCCATCATCTTTATCTTAAATTTTTATTTTAGGATAATTACTGTTGCCCCCCTGTAGTTTAATTTTATTACAAATAAAACCCTGTTCTTTACGAAATTACTATTGCCCCCTTCTTTATAACGGTGTTAAGTTGCCGTTAAGTTTGAATATGTAATGTCTAATTTGCCCTTCATTAAAATTAAGAAATCAAAAAACGATACTACCCCATTTATAAAATCAAATTAAATGTCAATTTTACCCTAAACTTCATTTATTTTGAATTAATGAAATGGGCAAAATCCAAATCCGATTTGGTTTCCCACATTCACAAAACTTCATCTATTTTGAATTAAAGAAATGAGCAAAATCCAAATCCGATTTGGTTTCCCACCTTCACTAAACTTCATTTATTTTGAATTAAAAAAATGAATAAAATCCAAATCCAATTTGGTTTCCCGCTCTCACTAAACTTCATTTATTTTGAAAAAATTTTAGGTGATATTCAGTTTCCAATTTAAGTTGAATTCGATTTTCCTTCCTTTTCCGTTTCTATTTGAGTTTTATTCAATCATTCTTTCTTTTCTTTTTTTTCTTTTTTTTGGAGAATAAAACAGGTTATAGTTTTTTTTTTTTTTTTTGTCCACAGTTAATTAAGGGTACTACTGTAACTTGACAAAAGGGTAAATAAGTACAAAGATAAGTATAAGGGTATTTTGAGATTTTTGAGAAATATAAAGATGCCACATCATCAGTTAACTAACGGAATTTAACTGTAGGGGGGCAATAGTAATTATAGACAAAGTTGAAGGTTGGATTAGTAATTTTGAAAAGTACAGGGGATACAGTAGTAATAAAATCAAAGTACAGGGGGCCAATAGTAATTATCCCTTTTATTTTTAATTTTTGGAGGGGGCCAAATAGTGGTATTTCACATTTAAAGATAGAGAAATAAGGAAAAAAACAAGGATATTTCCAATTTAAAAAATTCCGGGGGGGGGGGGGCATGGCCCCCTCCGGTCCCATCGTGGCTCCGCCACTGCCCTTCTCCAAACTAATATGTTGACCCGAATATTCTTTATACTTCGATAAGAAAATTTTCAAAGCTTTAACATAACATAAAAAAAGCATTTGAAAAAATAAAAATATCATCAGCATACATCAGTACGGAAGGAACTTCTACTCCCCTGAGACCTGGCAAAGCTCTCAATCTACCAGTAGCTATCAAAGAATGAATGCCCCTGCATAGTACTTCTTCTGTAAGAAGAAAAAGAAGAGGAGATAAAGGGTCCCCTTGCCGAAGCCCTTTCTCAACTCCAAAGAATCAAACTGGTCTCCCATTCAATAAAACTGAGATTCTAGTTGATTTTTCTTTTTATCCGACACTAGGACGGTTGTTAATCCATGAATTAAATTCTTGTATATTGAAGGATCATGCAAGGTTTTTTTTTTTCTTTCTTTCTTTCTCTCTCTCTTTTTTTCCCCCTAAAATTTAGTAATACATTTAAATTATATAAATCACTGAATGCGAAACTATGTATTTTTGGGGAAAATTTTTGTTGCCTCCGTATACTATAGTTCAATTACTAACGGGACCTATTCTTTATGAAACTATTATTGTCTCTCTCATTGTTAACGGTGTTAAGTGGCTACTGAGTCGGATGCTTAATATTTGTTTGGTCTTTTAAGAATTAGGAAATCGAATAATAATATTATCATCATTTAGGGAGAAAAAGAAAAGAAAATGCAATACAAATTTTATTTTTGCATTCTTCTCATTTTTATTGCGAAAAGTCAAATATTAATGAGTTGAAACTTATCGAAAGTAGAAACTACCTAAAGTTGATAGTTAAGAAGAAAATGAAGAAATACCTTTATTTTAAAAAGATAAAGAAAAGAAGAAAACTCTTGATCTTTATCTTTTTTAATTTTGAAAAAAGAAGAAAACAATTTAACATTTTAAGATTAAGCTTTTCCCTAATTAATATTGATAGTAACGTAACATCATATAAAGTATAACTAAGCAATATAATACCTCAAGATTATTTGAGGTTTTCGAATAAATCAAAGATGTCATGTTATCATTTAATTAATGGAGTTTAACCGTAGGAACATCAATATATAATTACAGATAAAGTCTAAGACTAGATTAAAATTTTCAAAAAGCAGAACAATTAAGGTAATAATTATGCTATCATATATATTTTTCAATAAGAGGTGTTGGTTATTACTGATTTAGCAACCATTTGAAAGAACTATATCCCTTTTTCATACTTTTCGCCAATTGATTGTTTTATTGTCTACAAAAAAAAAAAAAAAAAAATTGCCATGTAATTACATTCTTTCTTGTGATTCAGATCTTAAAAAAAAAACTAATAGTTTATGACTTCTTGTTTTATTAGTTAGGTGTAACTAATAAGGAAAAATATTTAATCCATAAATAAAAAAGAGAAACAAAATCTGACAAAAAAAACTAAAAACAAACCAATTATTGTTAGAGCTCCATGATATGTTTTTATGTACTCGAGTCATTGGTTTTAGAATGAATGGTGTTCTGACTTAGTTCAGTTATTCCATTTCATTATCACATTCTTTGCTACTTTTAGGTGTAAGTTTTTACACTACTACTCTACTATAAATATGAAAGCATTCTTGAGCTTCTCCCATCAATAAGGCCACAAATCACATATAAGAACATTCAGTCCTCTGCAACAATGGATGCAACAAGAATAGTAACTATAGCTTTTATTCTTCTATTGGTCGCCCAAGTCAATCCCGCTAATGGTACTAATGCTACTTCAGGTAACAAAGACAATCTCGCTCGCTTGTATAAAAAAAATATAAGAATATATAATGCATTTTTTAAATATTCTTTGTACAATTTTATTCATAATTCATGTTTCCATTAAATCTGGGTTAATTAGCAGAAGGAGAACTGTTTGTACCCGTCGAAACGATGCAACGTGAGATCTTCTTCAATGAAAGCCAAGATGGACAACAGTCAGTAACACAGAGGTGTGCAAAATGTACATGTTGCAATAAGAACAACAGATCGTGTGTTCAAACGTGTTGCATTTACACCATCACTTGCCTAAAAAGATGTGAATTTAAGCCCACATCTTGCAATTGTAAATCTTGTCCTACATGAAGTATTTAGCTAACTACCAATGAATAAATAATAAATAAATAATAAAATACTTGAAAAACTTCGAATTCAAATTAATGTTTTTCAGATTTTATCAGATAATTAGAATAAACTTTTGAGTCTCATTGTACAGTATAAGTGAAAATGTCCAAAAATTATTACAGATGGATCTACTTGAAAGGTCCATTTGTTGTCCACATATTATATCTACTTCAAGAGTTAATATTGAAACAGTGAAGGCAAGATGGGCTAGGTCTCAAAGCCAGTGAAAAATTTTAAATTCTCAAAGACAGTGAAAAAATTAAAACAGTAAAGGTTTTCCGTAATATGAGTATTCAATTGTAAATACTAAAAACATATTTCCCTAATCAATGGTAAATTTATAAATATATTTCCAGAAATCTCACATTCTCAAATATATAATCATGTAAAATATAACTAACTAACTACTCATAAATAAATAATAAAATATTTGAAAGACTTCGAGTTCAACTTAATGTTTTTCTTCTAACACTGATATTGAAATCACATTTTTATAAACAATACTAAAAAGTTGCCAGAATTGACAAGAAGGGACTTGGAAATCATTTTGATAGTCACCATAGTCATGGAAAAAAAAAATATATTCTTATATAATTTACAAATATTTTATTTTTAAATCAGCAGGTACTATTAGTAGATTTGCTATTTATATAGGTCTCATCATGTGGTGAGAAACTTTCTAGAAATCGATAACCTATTCAGTTTTGAAAAATAATTATTTTATTTATTTAATTATTTGTAATTTTAGCAAAGAGCTTAAGGGCCTGTTTGGTTACATGAGTCTGGAGATTTCAAATCTATAGATTTCAAGTCTATGGAATTATAATTTATAAAATTAGATGTTTGGTTGTGGAATGAAATTTGTGGATTCATCCTAAAAAATTATTTGATCGACGTGATTTTTGTGAATGTAAAAATGTATAGCTTTTTTAAAATCTCTGGATTTCATCCCTTACCCATAAATCTACATATTCACATTTTTAGTGTAAAAATGTGAATCTCTAGATTTCATGAATCTAGAGATTTTTACAACCAAACGGGTAAAATTCTCAAATTCATGAATCCAGAGATTTGAAATCTCTAGATTCATGTAACCAAACAGGCCCTAAATGCATGTGGTAAGCCAATCACTTTTGTAGTGAAGAATCATATATACATTTCCAAGATAGACTCTACTGCATTCTCTAATAGAACTTTTTTTCCATTAAAAAAAAATACAAAAGGAGAAAAAAAAAGGAGGTTACACGCATCGGATGAACTAGCGTTAAATATTTATATGTTACCATATTTAATGGTTCTGATTGAAGAAAGAAATAATAAAAAATAAAAAAATGATCAAACAATTAAAAAACACGTACTACAAGTAAAATAAAAAATGCAATTAACTAAAAAAGGGAATGTTGTTAAAATTAAACACATACTACTATTTTGGATTTTTTTAATTGTTTGATAAATTATTTAAAAAAAAAGTATGTTGGGCTTTTAATAATTAAAGATAATTTGGGTTTTAATTATAATATTTTGGTTTTTAACAATTATTTTAATTGAGGTTAATTTAGTATTTTAACTGCTAGGATGATTACGGCAATTTAAGGTTTAAAATAAAAAAATGATTTTAGTCAAGGGTAGTTTGGAGTTTAAGAAAAATATTTAACGGTAAAAGTTAAATTTAACCGAGAAAGTTAACAGATGGGAGGTGTTTGATATATTCGCTAAGTAAGAGGGAAGGTAAGTGATATTATCTAACTAAGAGAGGTTGTAAGTGCTATTTGTCCAGCTAAGATGGGAGGTAAGTGATATTTACCCATATAGATAAGAATATGTTATGCATTCTTAAATATTCTTTTACATATCATCTTATATGTGTCTCTTATTGTCTTATGAATAGTTCAATTACTAAAGAGACCTATTCTTTATGAAACTATTATTGTCTCTCTCATTGTTAACGGTGTTAAGTTGTTACTGGGTTGGATGCTTAATATTTGTTTTGTCTTTTCAGAATTAGGAAGTCGAATAATAATATTACCATCATTTAGGGAGAAAAAGAAAAGAAAATGTAATACGAATTTTATTTTTGCATTCTTGTCATTTTTATTGTGAAAAGTCAAATTTTAATGAGATGAAGTTATCAGAAGTAGGAACTTCTTAAAATTGATAGTCAAGAGAAAAATGAAGAAAGATTTTTATTACAAGAGAAAGAAAAAAAGACAATTCTTTTTCTTTTCTTTTTTATGTATTTTGAAAAGAGAAGAAAACAATTTAACACTTTAACATTAAGTTTTCCCTAATTAATAAGAATAGTGATATAATATAATATAAAATAAGAGACTTTACACTTAATAACAATTTAACAATTTAAAGTCTCGATGAAGGAGAGACTTTACACTTCATCTCTTGATGCTTGGTACATAAAAGAGTCTTCAATTTATAGTCAAAGAAGAGAAATAGTTAAATAAGTAGAATAAATATGAGGAAGAAAAACTGAATTAAAAGCCTCATAAAAGTGACTCAAAAAACTGAAGTGTAAAATGAAAAATTAGAAGACTTAAACTTGAATAAATAAGGCCGGATCCGGATTCATAAACAAGCATATTTGGAATATTAAATAGCTTTCAGTTTTCATTTAAAACTATTAGTTTGATCTTTTAGATTTCAAATACATATACTCTACTATAAATACGAAAGCATTCTTGAGCTTCTCCCATAAGAATGCTTCTCCCGTCAAGAAGGCCACAAAATCACATACAAATCCATTCAGTCTTCTGCAACAATGGATGCAACAAGAATAGTAATTGTAGTTTTGCTTATTCTATTGATTGCCGAAGTCAACACCTCTAATGGTACTAATGCTACTTCAGGTAACAAAGACAATCTCGCTCGCTTTTATGTTCAATATTCTTCTATTCATAATTCATGATTCTACTAAATTTAGGTTTATTAGCAGAAGGAGAATTGTTTGTACCTGTTAAAATGATGCAATGCCAGATTTACTACAATGAAGGACAAGATGGACAAACACAGCAGCAAACACATAAGTGTGGGAAATGCACATGTTGCCTAGAGAACGACAAAACAAAATGTAGGCAAATGTGTTGCCTCTACCCCTTGGAATGCCATCCTCCTGTATGTGTCGTCAAACCCCCCACATCTTGCTATTGTAACTCCTGTCATGGATGAAGTAACTACCTTAGTAGCCATAAATAAATACTAAAAAAAAAATTCAGATTTTATCAATCAATTATTAAAAAACTTTTGAGTCTCATTGTACCTAGAAGCTTAAAAGCCTATGTCGAAAACAATTACAAATGGATCTATAAGCCCATTTGCCATCCACATATAATATCTGCTTCTAGAGTTAGATAGAAATCGCGAAAACAACTACCCTTGTCTCTCATTTCATACTCAACCCTAAGTGGGTGAAGAGATTCTTCTCCCTTCACCCATATTCTTCCTTCCCATTGCTTGCCGGAAACCACCCACCACCACCCCCATTTTCTTCCATAACTTGTTTCGGTAAGTTACAACCGAACATCCCTTCTTTTTTGATAAGTAACAATTTCAGTATCTCATTAACCCTAAATATCTAAATATATTTCCACAAATCTCACATTACCAAATCAATAATCAATTATGCTTCCTTAGTAGGAGCAATCAATGGTAGATACTAAAAATATATATATTTCCAAAATGCTTTCCTTAATAGGAGCATCAATGGTAAATACTAAATAGGTGCAATCAATGGTGGATATTAAAAATATATTTCCATAAAGCTTTCCATAATAGGAGCAATTAATAGTAGATACTAAAAACATATTTCCTTAATAAGAGCAATCAATGGTAAATTTCTAAATATATTTTCAAGAATCTCACATTTCCAAATAAATAATCATGTATTCCACAAATCTCACATTTCAAAATCAATAATCATGCATGCGTTTCCTAAATATGCAAATATATTTCCACAAATCTTGCATTTGCTTAATCTCATTCTATACTTTTTATCATTTTTATATTTAAACAGTAAAGGCTTTCCGTAATACAAGTATTCAATTGTAAATACTAAAAACATATTTCCCTAATCAATGGTAAATTTATAAATATATTTCCACAAATCTCACATTTCCAAATCAATAATCATGCATGTTTTCCCTAAATATCTCAATAAATTTTCAAAAATAAAACTTAAGGTTAGGGATAGGGTAAATCATGGTCACCCGACCCTATCAAACTAATCGCGGCTAACCCAACCCTACCCCCCAATCAAGATTAATCAAGGCGGGCTGGGTTGGGACAATCCTATCATGGTCGGGTTAGGGTTGGGGATTTTTAAACTTTGATAGGGTTGAGAGGCTTGGGTGTCAACTTCAGTTTCTAGAGTAGGGTTAGGGTGCGGGGGTAGCCCAGTTACCCGGCCCATTGACTCCCCCCTAGTTTTATCAGTTTCAGATGTGAACCCTTCCCGTGTCATGTGGCGAAGAAACGTCTGGGGAGCAATATGTGCTTACCCTACGAGAAAGTGATCCAGACTCGATTTCTAACCTAGGAACGATATGAAAAATGATATTGTATATGGTTAGGTCAAGTTTGGGTTAACATAGAAAGAAACACAGTACTTAGTTGTTTGGGGAATTGAGGCATCAATTGGGTTATGTATGACGAAAGAAAATTCTTTTGAAACAATTTTTCATAGCATACACAAGTGTAACTCCATTTGTGTAGATGATACGAGGAGAATTTTCGCAAAACTCAAGGAGAGGCTTCACACTTCATCTCTTGATGCTTGGTACATAAAAGAGTCTTCAATTTATGGTCCAAAAAGAGAAATAATTGAATAAGTAAATTAAATGAAATGAAAAAAACTGAATTAAAAGCCTCATAAAAGTGACTCAAAAAATTGAACTATAAAATGGAAAATTAGAAGACTTAAACTTGAGTAAATAAGGAATCCGGATATGGACTCTCTAAAACCCTTTTGAATTCAATCAATTAGACATTTGTATTAGTAATAAACAATGTCTATAATGGTAAATTACAATTTATGCATAGACCATTCAACTTCCATGGCCAATACAAGGTGATTGATAAATACCTCGTGCATTTGCGCGTGAAACTTTTACTAGTAATGAATAAATTTATATATAAAGTACGCATCAGAGTTGTCAACACAGAGTTATTCTAGTGGTTGAAATAACATCTCTTTGTGAAGAGGTCGTAGGTTCGACTCTCGCTGAGACATATTAATATACCCATCCCCCTGCTTTGTACGCATCAGAGTTATGGAGGAGTGAAATGTTTAAAAAACAAAAAGGGGTTCTCAACCGTTAGATTATTTAACTTTTAATCCCAACCTTTAACTCCAACAGTCATTTTACTTCCACCATACAGAGGCTAAATTAACCCCATAACAAAAAAACTAACTGAGACTAACATGTGTTAGCAATAGAGGGTACGATTGATAAATTGGATAATTTAAGGGGTGGGACAATTTTTCTTTTTATCGTCGGTTGTTAATCCATGAATTAAATTCTTGTATATTGAAGGATCATGCAAGTTTTTTTTTCTCTCTCCTTTTTCCCCCCCTAAAATTTAGTAATACATTTAAATTATATAAATCACTGAATGCGAAACTAAGTATTTTTGGGGAAAATTTTTGTTGACTCCGTAATCCGTATATTAAAGTTCAATTATTAAAGGGACATATTCTTTATTAAACAATTATTGTCTCTCTCATTGTTAACGGTGTTAAGTGGATACTAGGTCGGATGCTTAGTATTTGTCTTGTTTTTTCAGAATTAGGAAGTCGAATAATAATATTATTATCATTTAGGGAGAAAAAGAAAAGAAAAAGCAATACAAATTTAATTTTTTCATTTTTGTCATTTTTATTGTGAAAAGTCAAATATTAATGAGATGAAACTTATCGGAAGTAGAAACTACCTAAAGTTGATAGTTAAGAGGAAGATGAAGAAAGACCTTTATTTTAACAAGAGAAAAAAAAGAAGAAAACTCTATATCTTTATCTTTTTTAATTTTGAAAAAAGAAGAAAACAATTTAACATTTTAAGATTAAGTTTTTCCCTAATTAATAAGGATAGTAACGTAACATAATATAAAGTATAACTAAGCAATATAATACCTCAAGATTATTTTGAGGTTTTCGAATAAATCAAAGATGTCATATTATCATTTAATTAACGTAGTTTAACCGTAGGAACATCAATATATAATTACAGATAAGGCTAGATTAAAATTTTCAAATAGCATAACAATTAAAATAATAATTATGCTATAATATATATTTTTCAATAAGAGGTGTTGATATTACTGATATAGCAACCATTTGACAGAACTATATCCCTTTTTCATACTTTTCGTCAACAAAAAAAATTTTGCCATTTAATTACATTCTTTCTTGTGATTCAGATCTTAAAAGAAAAACTATTAGTTTATGACTTCTTGTTTTATTAGTTAGGTGTAACTAATAAGGAAAAATCTTTATTACGGGAGAATAAAAAGAGAAACAAAAAGCTGACAAAGAAAAACTAAAAATAAACCAATTATTGTTAGAGCTCCATGATATGTTTTTATGTACACGAGTCATTGGTTTTAGAATGAATGGTGCTTTGACTTAGTTCCGTTATTCCATTTTCATTATCACATTCTTTGCTACTTTTAGGTGTAAGTTTTTGCACTACTACTCTACTATAAATGTGAAAGCATTCTTGAGCTTTTCCCATCAATAAGGCCACAAATCACGTATAAGATCATTCAGTCCTCTGCAACAATGGATGCAACAAGAATAGTAACTATAACTTTTCTTCTTCTATTGGTCGCCCAAGTCAACCCCTCTAATGGTACTAATGCTACTTCAGGTAACAAAGACAATCTCGCTCGCTTGTATAAAAATATATATAAGAATATATAATGCATTCTTTAAATATTCTTTGTACAATTTCTATTCATAATTCATGTTTCCATTAAATCTGGGTTAATTAGCAGAAGGAGAACTGTTTGTACCCGTCGAAACGATGCAACGTGAGATCTTCTTCAATGAAAGCCAAGATGGACAACAGTCAGTAACACAGAGGTGTGCAAAATGTACATGTTGCAATAAGAATAACATATCGTGTGTTCAAACGTGTTGCATTTATACCATCACTTGTCTAAAAAGATGTGAATTTAAGCCCACATCTTGCAATTGTAAATCTTGTCCTACATGAAGTATTTAGCTAACTACCAATGAATAAATAATAAATAAATAATAAAATACTTGAAAAACTTCGAGTTCAAAGTTAATGATTTTCAGATTTTATCAGATAATTAGAATAAACTTTTGAGTCTCATTGTACTGTATAAGTGAAAATGTCCAGAAATTATTACATATGGATTTACTTGAAAGGTCCATTTGCTATCCACATATTATATCTACTTCAAGAGTTAATATTGAAACAGTGAAGGCAAGATGGGCTAGGTCTCAAAGCCAGTGAAAATTTTTAATTTCTCAGAGACAGTGAAAAAATTTAAATAGTAAAGGCTTTTCGTAATACGAGTATTCAATTGTAAATATTAAAAACATATTTCCCTAATCAATGGTAAATTTATAAGTATATTTCCACAAATCTCACATTCTCAAATATATAATCATGTATTTCCACAAATCTCACATTTCCAAATCAATAATCATGCATGTTTTCCCTAAATATCTCAATAAATTTTCAAAAATAAAACTTAAGGTTAGGGATAGGGTAAATCATGGTCACCCGACCCTATCAAACTAATCGCGGCTAACCCAACCCTACCCCCCAATCAAGATTAATCAAGGCGGGCTGGGTTGGGACAATCCTATCATGGTCGGGTTAGGGTTGGGGATTTTTAAACTTTGATAGGGTTGAGAGGCTTGGGTGTCAACTTCAGTTTCTAGAGTAGGGTTAGGGTGCGGGGGTAGCCCAGTTACCCGGCCCATTGACTCCCCCCTAGTTTTATCAGTTTCAGATGTGAACCCTTCCCGTGTCATGTGGCGAAGAAACGTCTGGGGACCAGTATGTGCTTCCCCTACGAGAAGGTGATCCAGACTGGATTTCTAACCTAGGAACGATATGAAAAATGATATTGTATATGGTTAGGTCAAGTTTGGGTTAACATAGAAAAAACACAGTACTTAGTTGTTTGGGGAATTGAGGCATCAATTGGGCTATGTATGACCAAAGATAATTCTTTTGAAACAATTTTTCATTGCATACACAAGTATAACTCCATTTGTTTTGATAATACGAGGAGAATTTTCGCAAGACTCAAGGAGATGCTTCACACTTCATCTCTTGATGCTTGGTACATAAAAGAGTTTTAATTTATGGTCGAAGAAGAGAAATAATTAAATAAGTAAATTAAATGAAAGGAAGAAAAACTTAATTAAAAGCTTCATATAAGTGACTCAAAAAACTGAGCTATAAAATGGAAAAATAGAAGAATTAAACTTGAGTAAATAAGGAATCCGGATATGGACTCTCTAAAACCCTTTTGTATTCAATCAATTAGACATTTGTATTAGTTATAAATGATGTCTATAATGGTCAATTAAAATATATGCGTAGACCATTCAACTTCCATGGCCAATACAAGGTGATTGATAAATACCACGTGCATTTGAACGTGAAACTTTTACTAGTAATGAATAAATTTATATATAAAGTTCGCATCAGAGTTGTCAACACAGAATTATTCTAGTGGTTGAAATAACATCTCTTAGTGAAGAGGTCGTAGGATCGATTCTCGGTGAGACATATTAATATCCCCACCCCCGCTTTGTACGCGTCAAAATTATGAGTGAAATGTTTAAAAAACAAAAGGGTTGAAATGGTTTAAAAAACAAAAAGGGGTTGCCCCCCCCCAAAATTGGTAAAATCTCATTATTATCCAAAAATAATAATAATAAGAGCGAGTTGTTGCATTGCCTCAGTATTCCCTCAATCTCAACCGTTAGACAATTTTTCTTTTAATTTTTTTCGCTAAAAGGATCATTATATTAAGTGAAGAAGAAATATTAAAAATACATCAATTAATACCGTATAAGAAACTAACCTCCCTTACCCGCAACAATCGTTGCCCCCAATACACCCTTCCTCCTTTGGTTTCTGCTCTCGGATTAGAAAACTACTAACTTATAAAACGAAATCTAGGACGTCTAGAGGCATCCACATCAAGTTCATTAAGGATTGAAGCTGACCAAGGAACGTTAATATCAGAAGTTCCTGTCCTAGTTGCCGAATTTGCCAAAAAATCTGCCACTGTATTAGTTTCACGATATCAATGTGAAATATTCCAATCTATAGCCAACAAATATTCTTGTAACTCTCTCCACATATGAAAGATATACCAAGGTATTTTCTCCTGCTGTATTAAAGTCACCACAGCTTTTGAATCACTTTCTACCCAAAGCTTTTTAATTTGTAAATGCCTTGCCCAACGTAATCCGTGAATGAAAGTTTCCAATTCAGGCTCAAAGTTGGTTTTAACATATAAAAAAATACTGAAATTGAAAACCACTGCAGTAACTTCATTTCGAAATACTCTTCCACCGCCAGACCTTCCTGCATTGCCTAAAGAAGACCCATCAATATTTAGTTTAACCCAACCTACAGCAGGAGGACACCAAAAAATTTTTTGTGGAGGAGCAGCACTAAAGACAGAGAAGTGAAGGCCCAGTCCTTTTGCATTCGAAAAAATGGTAGGAGTTACTTTTCTTCCATCCATTTTAAAGCCAAACTGTACTAAGTCTGAAAAAATTAAACTCACCACCTCATCAGTCCTGAAATTTAAATTTTCAAACCGGATTTGATTGCGAACCATCCAAAGAAAGTGTAAAAGCAAACAACATCCATTAATCCAAGAAGTCTGTAAAGGAGACTGTGAAGCCTGGTGTTTCCAAGCCTTGAACGACTCTACAATCGAATATTTTACTGTCCAACTATAACCAAACTTTGTTGCAAAAGCTTCTCCACATCCACGTGAAAATGAGCGGTGAAGAAAGAGATGTCTTATGTCCTCTGAAGCTTTACCACATAGATTACAACGAGAGGCTAGCATAATCCCTTTCCGAGTCAACAAGGCATCAACAGGTAGCCTATCATGAAAAACTCTCCAACAAGAAACTTGTTGTCTAGGCTGCAAAGAAGTCTTCCAAATACTTTTAGTCCATTCCAGTTCTTCTTCTTTTCTACGATAGAGATCCCATGCCGATCGAAAACTAAACTCTCCCCCCACCGAACCTTGCCAATGACAAACATCAACAAAACCAGCACAAGGAAAAAGATATAACATAATAAGAGAAATTACCTCTTGAAATTTGGCATTGTCCACTGACAAAAATCTCCACTCCCCTTGCTGTAAACAATCTGCAGCAGTCAATTTCAAATGACCCTCTAAATCTAGAGGAATACCAACATAGTCTACAATGGTAAAATTCCCCAGCCATCTGTCAAACCAGAAATTTATATTCTGACCATCTCCAACTGACCACCGTTCATTAGCTTGAACAAAACCCCAAACCTTCTTCAATCCCAACATCAAAGATGACTGCTGCCCATAAATCTTTAAATTTCCCCTTTTGTCCACCATCTTCCCCTTTAAAAAATGAGCAAAACCAGAGTGTTCATGTTTAATTGTCCAAGCCAACTTGCATAAGCAAGCAAAATTGACATCTTTTAATCTCCGAATACCCAAACCACCGTCACATTTTGAAGTACATAGTTTTGCCCAAGACACTGTAACTTTCTTCAAAGCCTCTATACTCCCTGTCCAAATGAAGTTACGCATCCAAGCCTCTCGCTGAGAAATAATAGAGCTAGGCCACCAAGATACTCTGAAAAATTATGAATTGGCATGCTAGAAATAACCGAACGTACCAACTCCACTCTACCCGCCAAAGATAACAACTTTCCACACCACCCTTGTAGCCGATTCTTAATCTTGTCCAAAACCGACGACAGATCGACACGAGTAACTCTTCCTTTAAAAATATATATCCCCAGATATCGAGTAGGAAAGAGAGCAATTTGGATATTAAATATGTCCACAATTTTTTGTTTCCGACTAGGAGGCACACGTCCAAGAAAAAGCTTACTCTTCTCCAAACTAATATGTTGACCCGAATATTCTTGATACTTCGATAAGAAATTTTTCAAAGCTTTAACATAACATAAAAAAGCATTTGAAAAAAACTCACAAAATAGCGGCAAAGGAATGAAAACCATGGACCGACCCCATCGTCTCCACCGAAGGAACTTCTACTCCCCAAGGGACCTCGACAAAAACCGCCACCCACGCCCAACCAGATCTCAATCTACTAGCAGCTATCAAAGAATGAATGCCCCTGCATAGTACCTCTTCTGTAAGAAGAAAAAGAAGAGGAGATAAAGGGTCCCCTTGTCGAAGCCCTTTCTCAACTCCAAAGAATCAAACTGTTCTCCCATTCAATAAAACTGAGATTCTAGTAGATTTTTCTTTTTATCCGACACTAGGACGGTTGTTAATCCATGAATTAAATTCTTGTATATGGAAGGATCATTTAAGGTTTTTTTTCTTTCTTTCTCTCTCTCCTCTTTTTCCCCCTAAAATTTAGTAATACATTTAAATTATATAAATCACTGAATGCGAAACTAAGTATTTTTGGGGAAAATTTTTGTTGACTCCGTAATCCGTATATTAAAGTTCAATTATTAAAAGGACCTATTCTTTACGAAACTATTATTGTCTCTCTCATTGTTAACGTTGTTAAGTGGATACTAGGTCGGATGCTTACTATTTGTCTGGTTTTTTAGAATTAGGGAAGTCGAATAATAATATTATTATCATTTAGGGAGAAAAAGAAAAGAAAAAGCAATACGAATTTAATTTTTTCATTCTTGTCGTTTTTATTGTGAAAAGTCAAATATTAATGAGATGAAACTTATCGGAAGTAGAAACTACCTAAAGTTGATAGTCAAGAAGAAAATGAAGAAAGACATTTATTTTAAAAAGATAAAGAACATAAGACAAATCATTTTCTTTTTATTTTTTTATTTTGAAAAGAGAAGAAAACAAATTAACACATTAAGATTCAGTTTTTCCCTAATTAATAAGGATAGTAGCGAAACATAATATAAAGTATAACTAAGCAATATAATACTTCCAGATTATTTTGAGGTTTTCGAATAAATCAAAAATGTCATGTTATCACTTAATTAACGGAGTTTAATCGTAGGAACATCAATATATAATTCGACGATAAAGTGTAAGGCTAGATTAAAATTTTCAAAAAGTATAATGATTAAGGTAATAATTATGCTATCATATATATTTTTCAATAAAAGGTGTTTGTTATTACTTTAGCAACCATTTGACAGAACTATATCCCTTTTTCATACTTTTCGTCAATTGATAGTTTTATTGTCTACAAAAAAAAAAAAATTTGCCATGTAATTACATTCTTTCTTGTGATTCGGATCGTAAAAGAAAAACTATTAGTTTACGACTTCTTGTTTTATTAGTTAGGTGTAAAAAAGAGAAACAAAAACTGAAAAAGAAAAACTAAAAATAAACCAATTATTGTTAGAGCTCCATGATATGTTTTTATGTACACGAGTCATTGGTTTTAGAATGAATGGTGCTTTGACTTAGTTCCGTTATTCCATTTTCATTATCACATTCTTTGCTACTTTTAGGTGTAAGTTTTTGCACTACTACTCTACTATAAATGTGAAAGCATTCTTGAGCTTTTCCCATCAATAAGGCCACAAATCACGTATAAGATCATTCAGTCCTCTGCAACAATGGATGCAACAAGAATAGTAACTATAGCTTTTCTTCTTCTATTGGTCGCCCAAGTCAACCCCTCTAATGGTACTAATGCTACTTCAGGTAACAAAGACAATCTCGCTCGCTTGTATAAAAATATATATAAGAATATATAATGCATTCTTTAAATATTCTTTGTACAATTTCTATTCATAATTCATGTTTCCATTAAATCTGGGTTAATTAGCAGAAGGAGAACTGTTTGTACCCGTCGAAACGATGCAACGTGAGATCTTCTTCAATGAAAGCCAAGATGGACAACAGTCAGTAACACAGAGGTGTGCAAAATGTACATGTTGCAATAAGAACAACAGATCGTGTGTTCAAACGTGTTGCATTTATACCATCACTTGTCTAAAAAGATGTGAATTTAAGCCCACATCTTGCAATTGTAAATCTTGTCCTACATGAAGTATTTAGCTAACTACCAATGAATAAATAATAAATAAATAATAAAATACTTGAAAAACTTCGAGTTCAAATTAATGATTTTCAGATTTTATCAGATAATTAGAATAAACTTTTGAGTCTCATTGTACTGTATAAGTGAAAATGTCCAGAAATTATTACAGATGGATCTACTTGAAAGGTCCATTTGCTGTCCACATATTATATCTACTTCAAGAGTTAATATTGAAACAGTGAAGGCAAGATGGGCTAGGTCTCAAAGCCAGTGAAAAATTTTAATTTCTCAAAGACAGTGAAAAAATTTAAATAGTAAAGGCTTTTCGTAATACGAGTATTCAATTGTAAATACTAAAAACATATTTCCCTAATCAATGGTAAATTTATAAGTATATTTCCACAAATCTCACATTCTCAAATATATAATCATGTATTTCCACAAATCTCACATTTCCAAATCAATAATCATGCATGTTTTCCCTAAATATCTCAATAAATTTTCAAAAATAAAAGTTTAGGTTAGGGATAGGGTAAATCATGGTCACCCGACCCTATCAAACTAATCACGGCCAACCCAACCCTACCCCCCAATCAAGATTAATCAAGGCGGGCTGGGTTGGGACAATCCTATCATGGTCGGGTTAGGGTTGGGCATTTTTAAAGTTTGATAGGGTTGAGAGGCTTGGGTTTCAATTTCAGTTTCTAGAGTAGGGTGGGGGGGGGGTAGGGGGGGGGGGGGGCGCGGGACCCGGCCCATTGACTCCCCCCTAGTTTTATCAGTTTCAGATGTGAACCCTTCCCGTGTCATGTGGCGAAGAAACGTCTGGGGAGCAGTATGTGCTTCCCCTACGAGAAGGTGATCCAGACTCGATTTCTAGCCTAGGAACGATATGAAAAAATGATATTGTATATGGTTAGGTCATGTTTGGGTTAACATAGAAAAAAACCCAGTACTTAGTTGTTTGGGGAATTGAGGCATCAATTGGGTTATGTATGACCAAAAAAATTCTTTTGAAACAATTTTTCATAGCATACACAAGTGTAACTCCATTTGTGTAGATGATACGAGGAGAATTTTCGCAAAACTCAAGGAGAGGCTTCACACTTCATCTCTTGATGCTTGGTACATAAAAGAGTCTTCAATTTATGGTCGAAAAAGAGAAATAATTGAATAAGTAAATTAAATGAAAGGAAGAAAAACTGAATTAAAAGCCTCATAAAAGTGACTCAAAAAATTGAACTTTAAAATGGAAAATTAGAAGACTTAAACTTGAGTAAATAAGGAATCAGGATATGGACTCTCTAAAACCCTTTTGTATTCAATCAATTAGACATTTGTATTAATAATAAACGATGTCTATAATGGTAAATTAAAATTTATGCATAGACCATTCAACTTCCATGGCCAATACAAGGTGATTGATAAATACCTCGTGCATTTGCGCGTGAAACTTTTACTAGTAATGAATAAATTTATATATAAAGTACGTATCAGAGTTGTCAACACAGAGTTATTCTAGTGGTTGAAATAACATCTCTTTGTGAAGAGGTCGTAGGTTCGACTCTCGCTGAGACATATTAATATCCCCATCCCCCTGCTTTGTACGCATTAGAGTTATGGAGCAGTGAAATGTTTAAAAAACAAAAAGGGGTTGATTATTTAACCTTTAACTCCAACAAGTCATTTTACTTCCACCATACAGAGGCTAAATTAACTACATTCTCTCATTTGCCATCGTCTTCCCTTAAAATGTGACGATAATATAAGAATTGAACAAAAAAACTAACTGAGACTAACATGTGTTAGCAATAGAGGGTATGATTGATAAATTGGATAATTTATGGGATGGCGTTAATATTAAGGGGTGGTGTTGAAAATTTTACTTTTTTCGACAATTTTTCTTTTTATTCGACACAAGGACGGTTGTTAATCCATGAATTAAATTCTTGTATATTGAATGATCATGCAAGTTTTTCTTTTTTTTTTCTCCCTCCTTTTTTTCCCCCTAAAATTTAGTAATACATTTAAATTATATAAATCACTGAATGCGAAACTAAGTATTTTTGGGGAAAATTTTTGTTGACTCCGTAATCCGTATATTAAAGTTCAATTATTAAAAGGACCTATTCTTTACGAAACTATTATTGTCTCTCTCATTGTTAACGTTGTTAAGTGGATACTAGGTCGGATGCTTAATATTTGTCTTGTTTTTTCAGAATTAGGAAGTCGAATAATAATATTATTATCATTTAGGGAGAAAAAGAAAAGAAAAAGCAATACGAATTTAATTTTTTCATTCTTGTCGTTTTTATTGTGAAAAGTCAAATATTAATGAGATGAAACTTATCGGAAGTAGAAACTACCTAAAGTTGATAGTCAAGAAGAAAATGAAGAAAGACATTTATTTTAAAAAGATAAAGAAAATAAGACAAATCATTTTCTTTTTATTTTTTTATTTTGAAAAGAGAAGAAAACAAATTAACACATTAAGATTAAGTTTTTCCCTAATTAATAAGGATAGTAACGAAACATAAAATAAAGTATAACTAAGCAATATAATACTTCAAGATTATTTTGAGGTTTTTGAATAAATCAAAAATGTCATGTTATCACTTAATTAACGGAGTTTAATCGTAGGAACATCAATATATAATTACAGATAAAGTGTAAGGCTAGATTAAAATTTTCAAAAAGTATAACGATTAAGGTAATAATTATGCTATCATATATATTTTTCAATAAAAGGTGTTTGTTATTACTGATTTAGCAATCATTTGACAGAACTATATCCCTTTTTCATACTTTTCGTCAATTGATTGTTTTATTGTATACCAAAAAAAAAAATGCCATGTAATTACATTCTTTCTTGTGATTCGGATCTTAAAAGAAAAACTATTAGTTTATGACTTCTTGTTTTATTAGTTAGGTGTAACTAATAAGGAAAATTATTTATTCCATAAATAAAAAAGAGAAACAAAAACTGACAAAGAAAAACTAAAAACAAACCAATTATTTTTAGAGCTACATGATATGTTTTTATGTACTCGAGTCATTGGTTTTAGAATGAATGGTGCTCTGACTTAGTTCAGTTATTCTATTTTCTTTATCACATTATTTGCTACTTTTAGGTGTAAGTTTTTGCACTAATATGAAAGCATTCTTGAGCTTCTCCCATCAATAAGGCCACAAATCACATATAAGATCATTTAGTCCTCTGCAACAAGAATAGTAACTATAGCATTTCTTCTTCTATTGGTTGCCCAAGTCAACCCCTCTAATGGTACTAATGCTACTTCAGGTAACAAAGACAATCTCGCTCGCTTGTATAAAAATATATATAAGAATATATAATGCATTCTTTAAATATTCTTTGTACAATTTCTATTCATAATTCATGTTTCCATTAAATCTGGGTTAATTAGCAGAAGAAGAACTGTTTGTACCCGTCGAAACGATGCAACGTGAGATCTTCTACAATGAAGGCCAAGATGGACAACAGTCAGTAACACAGAGGTGTGCAAAATGTACATGTTGCAATAAGAACAATAGATCGTGTGTTCAAACGTGTTGCATTTATACCATCACTTGCCTAAAAAGATGTGAATTTAAGCCCACATCTTGCAATTGTAAATCTTGTCCTACATGAAGTATTTAGCTAACTACCAATGAATAAATAATAAATAAATAATAAAATACTTGAAAAACTTCGAGTTCAAATTAATGTTTTTCAGATTTTATCAAATAATTAGAATAAACTTTTGAGTCTCATTGTACTGTATAAGTGAAAATGTCCAAAAATTATTTCAGATGGATCTACTTGAAAGGTCTATTTGCTATCCACATATTATATCTACTTCAAGAGTTAATATTGAAACAGTGAAAGCAAGATGGGCTAGGTTTCAAAGCCAGTGAAAAATTTTAAATTCTCAAAGACAGTGAAAAAATTTAAACAGTAAAGGCTTTCCGTAATACGAGTATTCAATTGTAAATACTAAAAACATATTTCCCTAATCAATGGTAAATTTATAAGTATATTTCCACAAATCTCACATTCTCAAATATATAATCATGTATTTCCACAAATCTCACATTTCCAAATCAATAATCATGCATTTTTTCCCTAAATATCTCAATAAATTTTCAAAAATAAAAGTTAGGGTTAGGGATAGGGTAAATCATGGTCACCCGACACTATCAAACTAATCACGGCCAACCCAACCCTACCCCCCCCCCTATCAAGATTAATCAAGGCGGGCTGGGTTGGGACAATCCTATCATGGTCGGTTTAGGGTTGGGGATTTTTAAACTTTGATAGGGTTGAGAGGCTTGGGTTTCAATTTCAGTTTCTAGAGTAGGGTTAGGGTGCGGGGGGTTACCGCCCATTGACTCCTCCCTAGTTTTATCGGTTTCGGATGTGAACCATTCCCGCATCATGTGGCGAAGAAACGTGCGGGGAGCGGTATGTAATTCCCCTACGAGAAGGTGATCCAGACTCGATTTCTAGCCTAGGAACGATATGAAAAACGATATTGTATATGGTTAGGTCAAGTTTGGGTTAACATAGTAAAAAACACAGTACTTAGTTGTTTGGGGGAATTGAGGCATGAATTGGGTTATGTATGACCAAAGAAAATTCTTTTGAAACAATTTTTCATAGCATACACAAGTGTAACTCCATTTGTGCAGATGATACGAGGAGAATTTTCGCTAGACTCAAGGAGAGGCTTCACACTTCATCTCTTGATGCTTGGTACATAAAAGAGTCTTCAATTTATGGTCGAAAAAGAGAAATAATTAAATAAGTAAATTAAATGAAAGGAAGAAAAACTGAATTAAAAGCCTCATAAAAGTGACTCAAAAAACTGAACTATAAAATGGAAAATTAGAAGACTTAAATTTGAGTAAATAAGGAATCAGGATATGGATTCTCTAAAACCCTTTTGTATTCAATCAATTAGACATTTGTATTAGTAATAAATGATGTCTATAATGATAAATTAAAATATATGCATAGACCATTCAATTTCCATGGCCAATACAAGGTGATTGATAAATACCTCGTGCATTATGCGCGTGAAAATTTTACTAGTAATGAATAAATTTATATATAAAGTACAAATCAAAGTTGTCAACCCTAGAGTTATTCTAGTGGTTGAAATAATGTCTCTTTGTTGGGAGAGTCGTAGGTTAGACTCTCGTTGAGACATATTAAAATCCCAATCCCCCGGAGTTATCTTGCAAGTTTTTTTTTTCTTCTTTTTTTTCTTTTCTTTTCTTCCTCTCTCCTTTTTTTCCCCTAAAATTTAGTAATACATCTAAATTATATAAATCTTTGAATGCGAAACTATGTATTTTGCCTCCGTATGTTAAGTTCAAACTTTAAAGGGACATATTCTTTATGAAACTGTTATTGTTCTCTCTCATTGTTAACGTTGTTCAAGTGGCTACTTTGCGTCCGATGCTTAGTATTTGGTTTGTTTGTTGGGAATTAGGAAATAAGAATAATAATATTATCATCATTTAGGAAAAGAAAATAAAATACGAATTTTATTTTTCATTCTTGTCATTTTGTTGTGAAAATCAGAATTTTCTTGTCATTATCTAGTCTAAAATTGTCCGCCACTGTAACGTGTTTCATATCGCCACTGTGCTGTT